>NC_069505.1:47784520-47894520 GCF_027579735.1 Bombina bombina | reverse complement strand
GTGGATTGCTGCCGCCAGAGGAGCTGGATGGACAGGGGAGAATATATACATCCCTGTCTGCCCGTGGATGAGTCTATTGTATCATAGGAGGTTCACAATACACACATTATAGACTGCATTTATCGTTCCGTGGCAGACAGGGGTATACATATTTGCCCCTGTCCGCCCAGGTTCTCCTCTGCTCCTTTGGGCTCGCGTGCAACCCGTCCCCTTGCCCACGCACAACCAATTGAAATCTCCACCTAAGAGGTGGAGAACAGGGTAGGGAAGCAGTGGTCTGATGGCCGTTGCTTGATGAATACCAACTGCAGGTTCGCTTGTGCGAATCTGCAGTCACATGGGGCAGTAGAGCTTGATAAAGCAAGCCCTATATGGTAAAACAAGTCTATGAGCCACAACGTAAAACGTTACAATACATATCACACACAGTATGTACTGTTAAGTCATTATCACTCTTTCATTAAACTAATTAGCTAACATAATGGCTCTGTTGTTTTGTTTTTGTTTCAGCTGACGAGACTGAAGCTCACTTACAATACAGGTGAGCACAGCTGGATTCCCCTTTGTATTGCAGTGTAATCTCTGCTGATCTAATCACTTTATCTAAACTGAGATTATTAGTGCTTTTCTGTAAATCGGAGTGTAAGCTCTGCAGGCGAGCATGATGTTTGTTGTTAGACTGCTGGTTATACAAGAAATAATCCCCTTAGTGTATGTCAGCAAGGAAACCATATTATCTGCATATTAGGCACTTGTATGTCAGCAAGGAAATCGTATTATCTGCATATTAGGCACTTGTATGTCAGCAAGGAAATCGTATTATCTGCATATTAGGCACTTGTATGTCAGCAAGGAAATCATATTATCTGCATATTAGGCACTTGTATGTCAGCAATGAAACCGTATTATCTGCATATTAGGCACTTGTATGTCAGCAATGAAACCGTATTATCTGCATATTAGGCACTTGTATGTCAGCAATGAAACCGTATTATCTGCATATTAGGCACTTGTATGTCAGCAATGAAACCGTATTATCTGCATATTAGGCACTTGTATGTCAGCAAGGAAATCGTATTATCTGCATATTAGGCACTTGTATGTCAGCAATGAAACCGTATTATCTGCATATTAGGCACTTGTATGTCAGCAATGAAACCGTATTATCTGCATATTAGTCACCCTTATGTCAGCAATGAAACCATATTATCTGCATATTAGACACTTGTATGTCAGCAATGAAACCGTATTATCTGCATATTAGTCACTCGTATGTCAGCAATGAAACCATATTATCTGCATATTAGACACTTGTATGTCAGCAATGAAACCGTATTATCTGCATATTAGTCACCCTTATGTCAGCAATGAAACCATATTATCTGCATATTAGACACTTGTATGTCAGCAATGAAACCGTATTATCTGCATATTAGGCACCTGTATGTCAGCAATAAAACCGTATTATCGGCATATTAGTCACTTGTATGTCAGCAATGAAACCGTATTATCTGCATATTAGACACTTGTATGTCAGCAATGAAACCGTATTATCTGCATATTAGGCACTTGTATGTCAGCCATGAAACCGTATTATCTGCATATTAGGCACTTGTATGTCAGCAAGGAAACCGTATTATCTGCATATTAGGCACCTGTATGTCAGCAATGAAACCATATTATCTGCATATTAGGCACTTGTATGTCAGCAAGGAAACCATATTATCTGCATATTAGGCACTTGTATGTCAGCAAGGAAACCGTATTATCTGCATATTAGGCACTTGTATGTCAGCAAGGAAACCGTATTATCTGCATATTAGGCACTTGTATGTCAGCAAGGAAACTGTATTATCTGCATATTAGGCACTTGTATGTCAGCAAGGAAACCGTATTATCTGCATATTAGGCACTTGTATGTCAGCAATGAAACCGTATTATCTGCATATTAGGCACTTGTATGTCAGCAATGAAACCGTATTATCTGCATATTAGGCACTTGTATGTCATCAAGGAAACTGTATTATCTGCATATTAGGCACTTGTATGTCAGCAAGGAAACCGTATTATCTTCATATTAGGCACTTGTATGTCAGCAAGGAAACTGTATTATCTGCATATTAGGCACTTGCATGTCAGCAAGGAAACCGTATTATCTGCATATTAGGCACTTATATGTCAGCAAGGAAACTGTATTATCTGCATATTAGGCACTTGCATGTCAGCAATGAAACCGTATTATCTGCATATTAGGCACTTGTATGTCAGCAAGGAAACCGTATTATCTGCATATTAGGCACTTGTATGTCAGCAAGGAAACCGTATTATCTGCATATTAGGCACTTGCATGTCAGCAAGGAAACCGTATTATCTGCATATTAGGCACTTGTATGTCAGCAAGGAAACTGTATTATCTGCATATTAGGCACTTGTATGTCAGCAAGGAAACTGTATTATCTGCATATTAGGCACTTGTATGTCAGCAAGGAAACCGTATTATCTGCATATTAGGCACTTGTATGTCAGCAATGAAACCGTATTATCTGCATATTAGTCACTTGTATGTCATCAAGGAAACTGTATTATCTGCATATTAGGCACTTGTATGTCAGCAAGGAAACCGTATTATCTTCATATTAGGCACTTGTATGTCAGCAAGGAAACTGTATTATCTGCATATTAGGCACTTGCATGTCAGCAAGGAAACCGTATTATCTGCATATTAGGCACTTATATGTCAGCAAGGAAACTGTATTATCTGCATATTAGGCACTTGCATGTCAGCAATGAAACCGTATTATCTGCATATTAGGCACTTGTATGTCAGCAAGGAAACCGTATTATCTTCATATTAGGCACTTGTATGTCAGCAAGGAAACCGTATTATCTGCATATTAGGCACTTGTATGTCAGCAATGAAACCGTATTATCTGCATATTAGGCACTTGTATGTCAGCAATGAAACCGTATTATCTGCATATTAGGCACTTGTATGTCATCAAGGAAACTGTATTATCTGCATATTAGGCACTTGTATGTCAGCAAGGAAACCGTATTATCTTCATATTAGGCACTTGTATGTCAGCAAGGAAACTGTATTATCTGCATATTAGGCACTTGCATGTCAGCAAGGAAACCGTATTATCTGCATATTAGGCACTTATATGTCAGCAAGGAAACTGTATTATCTGCATATTAGGCACTTGCATGTCAGCAAGGAAACCGTATTATCTGCATATTAGGCACTTGTATGTCAGCAAGGAAACCGTATTATCTTCATATTAGGCACTTGTATGTCAGCAAGGAAACCGTATTATCTGCATATTAGGCACTTGCATGTCAGCAATGAAACCGTATTATCTGCATATTAGGCACTTGTATGTCAGCAAGGAAACTGTATTATCTGCATATTAGGCACTTGTATGTCAGCAAGGAAACTGTATTATCTGCATATTAGGCACTTGTATGTCAGCAAGGAAACCGTTTTATCTGCATATTAGGCACTTGTATGTCAGCAATGAAACCGTATTATCTGCATATTAGTCACTCGCATGTCAGCAAGGAAACCGTATTATCTGCATATTAGGCACTTGTATGTCAGCAATGAAACCGTATTATCTGCATATTAGGCACTTTTATGTCAGCAAGGAAACCATATTATCTGCATATTAGACACTTGTATGTCAGCAAGGAAACCGTATTATCTGCATATTAGACACTTGTATGTCAGCAATGAAACCGTATTATCTGCATATTAGGCACTTGTATGTCAGCAATGAAACCGTATTATCTGCATATTAGGCACTTTTATGTCAGCAAGGAAACCGTATTAACTGCATATTTGGCACTTGTATGTTAGCACTGTAAAGAGACCTTAAGCAGCCAATCAGGATGCTAGCCCTGGGACTTGCAAGGGAGCGTACAACTGGCATGTGTAGGCACAGTCATGTTATTTGTGGAGGTTTACTATAAAATCTCATGAGACCTCAGCACTGCTGATGCTGATTGGCTATTCTTTTTTTCTCAACTTGCAGCTGAAGATTAACTGTTCACTGAGCACTTACTCTAGTGAGCTGAAGACATAGTGAGGTAAATATTCAGGTGATATTTTAATTTCAGCTTTTTACAGCTATGCTGCCTCACTTTCAATTTATTTAGCATATGAGCATTGTCTTTTTAAGTTCTGTAGGACAATTATTTTTGTGTGTGCATGTTGCTGATTTGTGTAATACATTAGTGTTACTAATTATATATTGGGCTCAATTTATCAAGCCCTTCGACTGCAGATTCGCACAAGCAAAGCTGCAGTCATGATTTATCAAGCAGTGGTCACCAGACCACTGCTTCCCTGCCCTGTTCTCCACCTCTTAGGTAGAACATTTCAATCTCCACGGTCTCTTCGGAAACGGGGAGATCGACAGTTCCTGCCCGCGTGTGATTGGCTGTGCACGGGCAGGATGCAGGGTTGCACACAAGGGCACTGGAGCATTCGTGTGCAGTGGTAAATGCGGGCAGTGGATTGCTGCCGCCAGAGGAGCTGGATGGACAGGGGAGAATATATACATCCCTGTCTGCCCGTGGATGAGTCTATTGTATCATAGGAGGTTCACAATACACACATTATAGACTGCATTTATCGTTCCGTGGCAGACAGGGGTATACATATTTGCCCCTGTCCGCCCAGGTTCTCCTCTGCTCCTTTGGGCTCGCGTGCAACCCGTCCCCTTGCCCACGCACAACCAATTGAAATCTCCACCTAAGAGGTGGAGAACAGGGTAGGGAAGCAGTGGTCTGATGGCCGTTGCTTGATGAATACCAACTGCAGGTTCGCTTGTGCGGATCTGCAGTCACATGGGGCAGTAGAGCTTGATAAAGCAAGCCCTATATGGTAAAACAAGTCTATGAGCCACAACGTAAAACGTTACAATACATATCACACACAGTATGTACTGTTAAGTCATTATCACTCTTTCATTAAACTAATTAGCTAACATAATGGCTCTGTTGTTTTGTTTTTGTTTCAGCTGACGAGACTGATGCTCACTTACAATACAGGTGAGCACAGCTGGATTCCCCTTTGTATTGCAGTGTAATCTCTGCTGATCTAATCACTTTATCTAAACTGAGATTATTAGTGCTTTTCTGTAAATCGGAGTGTAAGCTCTGCAGGCGAGCATGATGTTTGTTGTTAGACTGCTGGTTATACAAGAAATAATCCCCTTAGTGTATGTCAGCAAGGAAACCATATTATCTGCATATTAGGCACTTGTATGTCAGCAAGGAAATCGTATTATCTGCATATTAGGCACTTGTATGTCAGCAATGAAACCGTATTATCTGCATATTAGGCACTTGTATGTCAGCAATGAAACCGTATTATCTGCATATTAGTCACCCTTATGTCAGCAATGAAACCATATTATCTGCATATTAGACACTTGTATGTCAGCAATGAAACCGTATTATCTGCATATTAGACACTTGTATGTCAGCAATGAAACCGTATTATCTGCATATTAGGCACTTGTATGTCAGCAATGAAACCGTATTATCTGCATATTAGGCACTTGTATGTCAGCAATGAAACCGTATTATCTGCATATTAGACACTTGTATGTCAGCAATGAAACCGTATTATCTGCATATTAGACACTTGTATGTCAGCAATGAAACCGTATTATCTGCATATTAGGCACTTGTATGTCAGCCATGAAACCGTATTATCTGCATATTAGGCACTTGTATGTCAGCAAGGAAACCGTATTATCTGCATATTAGGCACCTGTATGTCAGCAATGAAACCATATTATCTGCATATTAGGCACTTGTATGTCAGCAAGGAAACCGTATTATCTGCATATTAGGCACTTGTATGTCAGCAAGGAAACCGTATTATCTGCATATTAGGCACTTGTATGTCAGCAAGGAAACCGTATTATCTGCATATTAGGCACTTGTATGTCAGCAAGGAAACTGTATTATCTGCATATTAGGCACTTGTATGTCAGCAAGGAAACCGTATTATCTGCATATTAGGCACTTGTATGTCAGCAATGAAACCGTATTATCTGCATATTAGGCACTTGTATGTCAGCAATGAAACCGTATTATCTGCATATTAGGCACTTGTATGTCATCAAGGAAACTGTATTATCTGCATATTAGGCACTTGTATGTCAGCAAGGAAACTGTATTATCTGCATATTAGGCACTTGTATGTCAGCAAGGAAACCGTATTATCTGCATATTAGGCACTTGTATGTCAGCAATGAAACCGTATTATCTGCATATTAGTCACTCGCATGTCAGCAATGAAACCGTATTATCTGCATATTAGACACTTGTATGTCAGCAATGAAACCGTATTATCTGCATATTAGACACTTGTATGTCAGCAATGAAACCGTATTATCTGCATATTAGGCACCTGTATGTCAGCAAGGAAACCATATTATCTGCATATTAGGCACTTGTATGTCAGCAATGAAACCAAATTATCTGCATATTAGGCACTTGTATGTCAGCAAGGAAACCGTATTATCTGCATATTAGCCACCTGTATGTCAGCAAGGAAACCGTATTATCTGCATATAAGGCACTTGTATGTCAGCAATGAAACTGTATTATCTGCATATTAGGCACTTGTATGTCAGCAAGGAAACCGTATTATCTGCATATTAGGCACCTGTATGTCAGCAAGGAAACCGTATTATCTGCATATTAGGCACTTGTATGTCAGCAAGGAAACCGTATTATCTGCATATTAGGCACTTGTATGTCAGCAATGAAACCGTATTATCTGCATATTAGGCACTTGTATGTCAGCAAGGAAACCGTATTATCTGCATATTAGGCACCTGTATGTCAGCAAGGAAACCGTATTATCTGCATATTAGGCACTTGTATGTCAGCAAGGAAACCGTATTATCTGCATATTAGGCACTTGTATGTCAGCAAGGAAACCGTATTATCTGCATATTAGGCACTTGTATGTCAGCAAGGAAACCGTATTATCTGCATATTAGGCACTTGTATGTCAGCAAGGAAACCGTATTATCTGCATATTAGGCACTTGTATGTCAGCAAGGAAACCGTATTATCTTCATATTAGGCACTTGTATGTAAGCAAGGAAACTGTATTATCTGCATATTAGGCACTTGCATGTCAGCAATGAAACCGTATTATCTGCATATTAGGCACTTGTATGTCAGCAAGGAAACCGTATTATCTTCATATTAGGCACTTGTATGTAAGCAAGGAAACCGTATTATCTGCATATTAGGCACTTGTATGTCAGCAAGGAAACCGTATTATCTGCATATTAGGCACTTGTATGTCAGCAAGGAAACCGTATTATCTGCATATTAGACACTTGTATGTCAGCAATGAAACCGTATTATCTGCATATTAGACACTTGTATGTCAGCAATGAAACCGTATTATCTGCATATTAGGCACCTGTATGTCTGCAATGAAACCGTATTATCTGCAAATTAGGCACCTGTATGTCAGCAAGGAAACCGTATTATCTGCATATTAGACACTTGTATGTCAGCAATGAAACCGTATTATCTGCATATTAGACACTTGTATGTCAGCAAGGAAACCATATTATCTGCATATTAGGCACTTGTATGTCAGCAAGGAAATCATATTATCTGCATATTAGGCACTTGTATGTCAGCAAGGAAACCGTATTATCTGCATATTAGGCACTTGTATGTCAACAATGAAACCGTATTATCTGCATATTAGGCACTTGCTGGTAGGAATCATTTTTTTTGTACATTACTCATAATACAGTGTGATCTCTGGAGGGATTTTTTTTCTTTCATATGCACGACAGTATCTAATATCTATCTTATCTATCTGTATATCATTTATCTATTATCTGTCATATATCTATCAATCATTTAGCTATTTATCATATATAATCTGTCTATCAATCTATATATCAATAATCTATCTGAGTTATCTATATCTAATCTATCATATATCTGTCTATCATGTATCTATCATTTATCTATTATCTATCATTTATCTATCATATATCATACTGTATATCTATCTATGAGTTATCTATATCTAATCTATCATCTATCTATCATATATCTGTCTATAGTGTATCTATCTATTTATCATGTATCTATTTTCTATTCTTTCTATCATTTATCTATTATCTATCTATTTATCTGAAACTATTTATCTATCATCTAACTATCTGTATATCATCTATCATAAATCTATTGAATAGCTAATCTATCTATCAAATCTATCATCTATCTATTTATCTATCTATATATCATATATCTGTATATCAGTTATCTATCTATCATTTATCTATTATCTATCTATCTATGTATTCATTAAAATTATGTGTGAGATTAAAATCCTCCATTTCATAAAAGAGCCACAAAAATTACTGTATAGCTATTATCAAATCTAGGCAAGAATCCCGCTTGCTTTTCCTCAGAAGTACACTGTTTCCAACGCCCCAGAGAACTCTGGGTAAGATATGCAAATGAGTTATACAACATCTCATGCTTTTTGTTTACAGTACTGTACAGAAATCCCCTTTTAGTAGATGCAGCAAAATCAAAACCACTTCTGGATAGACGTTTCTAGCTTCTTAGCGCTCATCAGCAGAATATTTCTTTCTTTCATGTAATTGGCAAGAGTCCATGAGCTAGTGACGTATGGGATATACAATCCTACCAGGAGGGGCAAAGTTTCCCAAACCTCAAAATGCCTATAAATACACCCCTCACCACACCCACAATTGAGTTTTACAAACTTTGCCTCCTATGGAGGTGGTGAAGTAAGTTTGTGCTAAGATTTCTACGTTGATATGCGCTTCTCAGCATTGTTGAAGCCCAATTCCTCTCAGAGTACAGCGAATGTCAGAGGGACGTGAAGGGAGTATCACTTATTGAATACGATGATTCCCTAACGGGGGTCTATTTCATAGGTTCTCTGTTATCGGTCGTAGAGATTCATCTCCTACCTCCTTTTTCAGATCGACGATATACTCTCAATTTACCATTACCTCTACTGATAACTGTTTCAGTACTGGTTTGGCTATCTGCTATATGTAGATGGGTGTCTTTTGGTAAGTATGTCAGCTATGGTTTGGCACTTTATGCATTTATATAAAGTTCTAAATATATGTATTGTACTTATATTTGCCATGAGTCAGGTTCATGTATTTCCTTCAGACTGTCAGTTTCATATTTGGGGAATATAAATATTTTTTAAAGAAATTTATTTCTTACCTGGGGTTTAGTCTTTTTTTCAATTGACTACTTCTTGCAAATTGCGGGCGGTATTAGGCCTGCGGGTGCGTCAAATGCTAAACTTTATTGCGTCATTCTTGGTGCGAAAATATTTTTGGCGTGAAAAATACGTCTATGACGCAACTTCGTCATTTCCGGCGTCATACTTGACGCCGAGACCTTTCACACGGTTGCGTCATTAGTGACGCGAGTGTGTCATTTCTGGTTATTTTTGGCGCCAAACTTTTTCATTATTTCAATACCCCATTGATGTTTGCCTCTTGCCTTTTTCTCCTTTACTGGGAGCTAGCTGAGCACATCCGGTGAGCCAGTGACAAGAGACATATGTATAGCCTCCAATCACCTGCTAACCAGTAATGCATTTCTGCACTGAAGCTAAAACTTTAGTTATATGCAAACAATGTCACAATAATAAACTGCTCTAACACGTTAGATTTCCTTTATAAACTGTTTTTCCCCTTTGAATACCAGGTGACCATATTTCATGTGTCCCTCGTGTATATGTACATGTGATTTTGAAGTGTGCTGTCATCTTATTGGCTTACTAGAGGAAAACAGCATAATGCTACAAAATATCTAAAAATTTACATGTCAGAGTAAAACCAGCCCTTAAAGGGGCAGTAAACCTAAAAAACATAGTGCAGAATTATATAACATTATCTTAGCGCAAACTTTATGCAACATAATATTGCAGCTGATATTTTATTATAAAGGAAGATTTCACAGCCCACCCGATCGCGCCATTACACTTAATGTAGCTCGCTCCTGCTCTGGTCTGATAGCGGGAGCGAGCTACATTGAGTGTAATGGTGCGATCGGGGCCAGGCTGTGACTAGACAGCTGCCCAGATGCGCTCAGTAAAAAAAACAGACCCGCTCAGTAGAGCAAGAGCGGCAGTCTGAGAAATCCTCCTTTATAATAAAATATCAGCTGCAATATTATGTTGAATAAAGTTAGCGCTAAGATAATGTTATATAATTCAGCACTATGTGCAGAATTATATAACATTATTTTCTAGGTTTACTGCCCCTTTAAAGGGGCATTAAACCCAATTTTATTTATTTTTTATCAAGATTCAGACAGAACATACAATTTTAAACAACTTTCGAATTTACTTCTATTATAATTTTTTCTTAATTCTCTTGATATCCTTTGCTGAAAGAACAGCATTGCACTACTGGCAGCTAACTGAACACATCTAGTTAGCCAATCACAAGAGACAAATGTGTGCAGGCACCAATTAGCAGCAGCTCCCACTAGTGTAGGATATGTGCGTATTCTTTTTCAACAAGGGATACCAAGAGAACAAAGCACATTTGAGAATAGAAGTGAATTTAAAAGTGTCTTACAATAACATGCTCTATCTCATGCAAGTTTAAAGGGACAGTTTACTCAAACATTTTCTCCCCTTTAACTTGTTCCCAATGATCCCCTTTACCTGCTGGAGTGTATTAAAAAATGTTTTCCATTACCCTCATTTTGGAATTTGAAAAAGTTGATTTAGCCTGTGGTATCCCCACCTATCCTGAAAGTTTTTGGCATTAAAGACAAGATATAGATAAACTATGTAAACACAGGCAGTAGAATAAATTACACTCTCAGTGGGGTATAGAAGAGATAAGGTAATAAAATGTTATTTTTCCAATGTTCTCTCCAAGTATTGGTCTTTGGTTTACGATAAAGAAGCATTTTTATGTACACAATGTGATAAAGTAATGAAATCTGTTTATACCTACAGATATAAGATAAGACACATGTATATGTACACAGTGTGATAAAGTAATGAGATCTGATTATACCTACAGATATAAGATAAAGAAACATGTATATGTACACAGTGTGATAAAGTAATGAGATCTGATTATACCTACAGATATAAGATAAAAAAGTGTTTATATGTACACAGTGTGATAAAGTCATGAGATCTGATTATACCTACAGATATAAGATAAAGACACATGTACTGTTTATGTACACAATGTGATAAAGTCATGAGTTCTGATTATACCTACAGATATAAGATAAGACACATGTATATGTACACAGTGTGATAAAGTAATGAGATCTGATTATACCTACAGATATAAGATAAAGAAACATGTATATGTACACAGTGTGATAAAGTAATGAGATCTGATTATACCTACAGATATAAGATAAAAAAGTGTTTATATGTACACAGTGTGATAAAGTCATGAGATCTGATTATACCTACAGATATAAGATAAAGACACATGTACTGTTTATGTACACAATGTGATAAAGTCATGAGTTCTGATTATACCTACAGATATAAGATACAGACACATCTATATGTACACAATATGATACAGTAATGAGATCTGATTATACCTATAGATATAAGATGTTATGGTATAACCCAGATATCAAGGGTTAATACCTGAAAGATGCCCTGAATACGGGATCAGCAACACAAAAACCCAGTTAATTCCCCCCAAACATGAGACCAAGCTCCATCTTGAGGGTAAAACAGAATGTGTTTTATTGAGGGCTATATGCCCAGTATTTATGCAAGTCTCCTACCTGGTTGACACTCCCTAGGAGACCAGATGGGGGATTGTATCTAGTACATTAGATAGAGGGAAGACGCCCTTTTACAGGATACAATAGAATTGCATTACTTAACCAAATAAACAATTAAACAAAAGAAAACAATGGAGTCGTAGGCAGAAACAAGGGGGGCCAAGTCATTTCCAAGGAGAACATCAGCTGGTAAGTCCTTCATGACCCCCACATTCACATGTCTAGAGTCCACTCCCCAATCCAAATGTAGCCGGGCAACAGGTAGGCGGAATACAGCGCCCCCCTGCTACCCTCACAGCCACAGTGTCTCTGGTGTGCTGGATCTCAGACACCAAGTTCTTTTGGAGCAAGGTCATGGTAGCACCAGTATCCCGTAGACCACTGACCTCCTTCCCATTCACTTTAACCAGTTGCCGGTGCTGTTGCCGGTTATCCCAGTGGGCAGCTTGCACGGGGTCTACTTCATGTAGGATGCCCCAGCATTCTTCCTCCTCTACGTAGTGGGCAGCAGGCTGAGGGTTACGTGGGTTTCCTCCAGCGGGTCTCCTCCAGGACTGTGCTTGGTTCGCTGGGTTTAGTGGACACTCTGGTCTTTTGTGCCCTAGTTGCTTACATCCGAAGCACCGAATTGGCTGAGAGTAGTCCCGTGAGTTGAACCGGGCTGGCTGAGGATAGTTCGTGGTTGGAGGTGGTGCTGTAAAGCGGTGCACCGGGGGTTGGTAACCAGTATCTGCTGGGGTGACTGTGGGTCGGTACTCCACCCTGGCAGGGGTCTTAGTGGTAGCAGTGTCCAGTTTGCGGACATACGTATACTCATCTGCCAGGCGAGCAGCTTCATGCAGTGTGGAGGGTTTACGGTCCCGAACCCACTCTCTAACTCCTGCGGATAACTTGTCGAAGCAATGTTCCAACAGGAATAGCTGCAGCACCTCTTCCCCGGATACGGCTTGGCACCCTGCCATCCAGTGAGCTGCTGTGCGGTGCACCCTACATGCCCACTCGACGTAGGAATCTCCAGCTAGTTTAACAGTGTCTCTGAACCGCCTCCTGTATACCTCCGGTGTAACTGCATACCTGGAGAGCAGCATTATAATCCCAGACTTCCTCATCCGGAATGGCCCGAAAAGCCTCGCTGGCCCGGCCGGAAAATTTTCCGGATAATATCGTGACCAGTCCTCTGCGGGTACCTTGTGTAGGGCACATTGCCTCTCAAAATCCGCAAGGTACCCATCAATCTCTCCTTCTGTTTCCAGGAAGTTTTTAAAAGCTGCAAAATGTACCTTTCTCTTTTCCACTGGGGTTGCTGCAGTGCTTCTTTGGCGAAGTAGAATGACCTCCATGGCTGGTATGACCCGTCAATAATTTCGGCAGATGGGTTGGGGCCATAATGTGCCAGTCTTATTTTAACCGCCCGGTTAAAGCTTGCTTCTTCAGGGGTTCTGTCTGATATGCTGGGCACATTGGTTCCTTCGGGCCCTGGTACTCCGTCCATCTCAATCAGTATTGTAATAATCTCCCTCTTCCTGAGGTTACTGGCTTGTCGGCCCCGTTGTTCTAGCAGGTCTTTAAGGGTAGCTCTTCTGGGCGATGAGGTTCATCCCGTCGCTTGCCACCAGTTGTTATGGTATAACCCGGATATCAAGGGTTAATACCTAATGAAAAATGCCCTGAATACGGGATCAGCAACACACGAACCCAGTTAATTTCCCCCCAAACACGAGACCAAGCTCCATCTTGAGGGTAAAACAGAGTGTGTTTTATTGAGGGCTATATGCCCAGTATTTATGCAAGTCTCCCACCTGGTTGACACTCCCTAGGAGACCAGATGGGGGATTGGAAGAAGATAGTACATTAGATAGAGGGAAGACACCCTTTTACAGGATACAATAGAATTGCATTACTTAACCAAATAAACAATTAAACACAAGAAAACAATGGAGTCCTTCTTCACACATGGCAGTCTGACTCTGGAGGTGATTAAACAATGTGAACGCTTATCACTTAAACTTAATTACAGTAAACAATAGCTGATGCCAGGAAACCTGTCTATAGAAAATAGTTTCTCAAAACTGAACAAAGTTGACCCTTCCAGTACTGACAGAGGGGTCTGTCACATAAGATAAAGAAACATCTATATGTACACAGTGTGATAAAGTAATGAGATCTGATTGCACCTACAGATATAAGATAAAGACACATCTATATGTACACAATGTGATACAGTAATGAGATCTGATTATACCTACAGATATAAGATAGACACATGTATATGTACACAGTGTGATAATGTAATGAGAGCTGATTATACCTACAGATATAAGATAAATACACATGTATATGTACACAATGTGATAAAGTAATGATATCTGATTATACCTACAGATATAAGATAGACACATGTAAATGTACACAGTGTGATAATGTAATGAGAACTGATTATACCTACAGATATAAGGTAAAGACATGTATATGTACATAATGTGATAATGTTATGAGATCTGATTATACCTACAGATATAAGATACATACACATGTACAGTATATGTACACAGTGTTATAAAGTAATGAGATCTGATTATATCTACAGATATAAGATAAAGACACATGTATTTGTACACAATGTGATAAAGTAATGAGATCTTATTATACCTGGAGATATAAGATACAGACACATGTATATGTACACAATGTGATAAAGTAATAAGATCTGATTATACCTACAGATCTAAGGTAAAGAAGCATGTATATGTACACAATGTGATAAAGTAATGAGATCTGATTATACCTACAGAGATAAGATACAGACACATGTATACAGTATGTACACAATGTGATAAAGTAATGAGATCTGATTATAACTACAGATATAAGATACAGACACATGTATATGTACACAATGTGATAAAGTAATGAAATCTGATTATACCTACAGATATAAGATGCAGACACATGTATATGTACACAGTGTGATAAAGTAATGAGATCTGATTATATCTACAGATATAAGATAAAGACACATGTATTTGTACACAATGTGATAAAGTAATGAGATCTTATTATACCTGGAGATATAAGATACAGACACATGTATATGTACACAATGTGATAAAGTAATAAGATCTGATTATACCTACAGATCTAAGGTAAAGAAGCATGTATATGTACACAGTGTGATAAAGTAATGATATCTGATTATACCTACAGATATAAGATAAAAAAGTGTTTATATGTACACAGTGTGATAAAGTCATGAGATCTGATTATACCTACAGATATAAGATAAAGACACATGTACTGTTTATGTACACAATGTGATAAAGTCATAAGTTCTGATTATACCTACAGATATAAGATAAAGACACATTTATATGTACACAGCGTGATAAAGTAATGAGATATGATTATACCTACAGATATAAGATAAAGAAGCGTTTATATGTACACAGTGTGATAAAGTAATGAGATCTGATTGCACCTACAGATATAAGATAAAGACACATCTATATGTAAACAATGTGATACAGTAATGAGATCTGATTATACCTACAGATATAAGATATACACATGTATATGTATACAGTGTGATAATGTAATGAGAACTGATTATACCTACAGATATAAGGTAAAGAAGCATGTATATGTACACAATGTGATAAAGTAATGAGATCTGATTATACCTACAGAGATAAGATACAGACACATGTATACAGTATGTACACAATGTGATAAAGTAATGAGATCTGATTTTATTACAAGGACAGAGACTTCATATTTTGCTTATAACTTTTCTTTACTGCTTAACAGCTTTTCAAAGTATAACATATAAACTGCCATCATTTAAAAGAAAAAACATAAATAACATCCAATGAGAATAGGATAACATAGGACAGTATTTAAATGTCCAGTAAACAGTAATAGGTATAAATAGTCCAAGTAGACAGTTAAACATCCTCTTTTCTTTTGCTGCTCTACAAGATAAGTATTATTATTTTTGTTTTCATATATTGTTATTAAAAACGTTGTTTCTTTCGTTTTTCTTTGCATATTATATACTTTTATACATATATATCTGTATTTTAAGGTGTGTATTTCATGTTATTGTTTGTTATATTACTGCCGTTTTTTATTTTTTAGATTAATACTTATTTTTCAATTGATCCGTTATTACTTTCATGTTTAAGCGTTTTTCCTTCGCTTTTTATTTCGTATAGCATACTCTCTATACCCGTTTTTTATTTTTTAGATTAATTCTTATTTTTCAATTGATCCGTTATTACTTTCATGTTTAAGCGCTTTTCCTTCGCTTTTTATTTTGTATAGCATATTCTCTATACCCGTTTTTTACTATTCCCTTCTACAATTGTTTCCCCTGCTTACTCTGTCGTTTTTCCCTGTGTCTGTCTCGGGCTCCGGCCGCCATTTCCTTTTCTTTCTTTCTCCCCTACGTCACGGGACTCATTTTCCCGCCTCCTTCTATGTTCTCTTTCACTCGCAATCTCCCGCGTCCTTCATTACCTCACTCGGTTACGCCCTGACAAGATCCTGACAGTTTTTTCTGCTGAACAAGTTATTTAGATTGGAAACAATTGTTTCTTTATTTGTTCTTTCAACTGTTTTATATATAGTTCAATCGTTTAGTGATTTTAAAGGATCTTTTTGACTGATTTATTTAGTTTTAAATATCTTTGGTTGTGTCCTTTATATAATTATAAATAATATCTTTGAGTTTATTTTACAATTATTTATTCTATATTTAGTTTAAAATGTCTCAAGATACATCTCCATCTTTAAATGAAACAAATTTAAGTAATATTATTTTATCTATGGAGAAATTTAAACAGCAAATGTCTGAACAGATGCAAAGTGTTATTGCTACAGTTAATAGTTCTCAGTCTGCTGTTCACAAAAAGACATCTAAGAAAACAAAACATATTATACATAAACCTTTACCTAAAAAATCTAAAAGACAATTAAAGTCTGTTTTACGTCTGCCTGGTTCAGACAATAAAGATTCTACATTACAAAAACGTGATGATATTTCTAACTCAGAATCTGATTCTGAATCTGCTTCTCAATTTCAGAAAATAATTGATTACAGAAAACATGTAGACGTAGGCCTAGATTTGGAGTTTGGCGTTAACCGTGAAAACCAGCGTTAGAGGCTCCTAACGCTGGTTTTAGGCTACCGCCGGTATTTGGAGTCAGTGATTAAAGGGTCTAACGCTCACTTTTCAGCCGCGACTTTTCCATACCGCAGATCCCCTTACGTCAATTGCGTATCCTATCTTTTCAATGGGATCTTTCTAACTCCGGTATTTAGAGTCGTTTCTGAAGTGAGCGTTAGAGCTCTAACGACAAAACTCCAGCCGCAGAAAAATAGCAGGAGTTAAGAGCTTTCTGGGCTAACGCCGGTTCATAAAGCTCTTAACTACTGTACCCTAAAGTACACTAACACCCATAAACTACCTATGTACCCCTAAACCAAGGTCCCCCCACATCGCCGCAACTCGATTACATTTTTTTAACCCCTAATCTGCCGACCGCCACCTACGTTATCCTTATGTACCCCTAATCTGCTGCCCCTAACACCGCCGACCCCTGTATTATATTTATTAACCCCTAACCTGCCCCCCTCAACGTCGCCGCCAGCTACTTACAATAATTAACCCCTAATCTGCCGACCGCAAAGCGCCGCCACCTACGTTATCCTTATGTACCCCTAATCTGCTGCCCCTAACACCGCCGACCCCTATATTATATTTATTAACCCCTAACCTGCCCCCCACAACGTCACCGACACCTGTCTACACTTATTAACCCCTAATCTGCCGAGCGGACCTGAGCGCTACTATAATAAAGTTATTAACCCCTAATCCGCCTCACTAACCCTATCATAAATAGTATTAACCCCTAATCTGCCCTCCCTAACATCGCCGACACCTAACTTCAATTATTAACCCCTAATCTGACGACCGGAGCTCACCGCTATTCTAATAAATGTATTAACCCCTAAAGCTAAGTCTAACCCTAACACTAACACCCCCCTAAGTTAAATATAATTTTAATCTAACGAAATTAATTAACTCTTATTAAATAAATTATTCCTATTTAAAGCTAAATACTTACCTGTAAAAAAAAATCCTAATATAGCTACAATATAAATAATAATTACATTGTAGCTATTTTAGGATTAATATTTATTTTACAGGCAACTTGGTAATTATTTTAACCAGGTACAATAGCTATTAAATAGTTAAGAACTATTTAATAGTTACCTAGTTAAAATAATAACAAAATTACCTGTAAAATAAGTCCTAACCTAAGTTATAATTAAACCTAACACTACCCTATCAATAAATTAATTAAATAAAATACCTACAATTACCTACAATAAAACCTAACACTACACTATCAATAAATAAATTAAATACAATTTCTACAAATAACTACAATTACATAAACTAACTAAAGTACAAAAAATAAAAAAGAACTAAGTTACAAAAAATAAAAAAATATTTACAAACATAAGAAAAATATTACAACAATTTTAAACTAATTACACCTACTCTAAGCCCCCTAATAAAATAACAAAGACCCCCAAAATAAAAAAATGCCCTACCCTATTCTAAATTAATAAATTTAAAAGCTCTTTTACCTTACCAGCCCTTAGCATGCCCCAAGAAAATCAGCTCTTTTGCCTGTAAAAAAAAACATACAATACCCCCCCCCAACATTACAACCCACCACCCACATACCCCTAATCTAACCCAAACCCCCCCTTAAATAAACCTAACACTAAGCCCCTGAAGATCTTCCTACCTTGTCTTCACCTCACCGGGTATCACCGATCGGTCCTGGCTCCGATATCTTCATCCAACCCAAGCGAGGGCTAGACATCCACTGAAGAAGTCCAGAAGAGGGTCCAAAGTCTTCCTCCTATCCGGCAAGAAGAGGACATCCGGACCGGCAAACATCTTCATCCAAGCGGCATCTTCGATCTTCTTCCATCTGGTGCGGAGCGGGTCCATGTTGAAGCAGCCGACGCGGATCCATCCTCTTCTTCCGGCGTCTCCCGACGAATGACGGTTCCTTTAAGGGACGTCATCCAAGATGGCGTCCCTCGAATTCCGATTGGCTGATAGTATTCTATCAGCCAATCGGAATTAAGGTAGGAATATTCTGATTGGCTGATGGAATCAGCCAATCAGAATCAAGTTCAATCCGATTGGCTGATCCAATCAGCCAATCAGATTGAGCTTGCATTCTATTGGCTGTTCCGATCAGCCAATAGAATGCGAGCTCAATCTGATTGGCTGATTGGATCAGCCAATCGGATTGAACTTGATTCTGATTGGCTGATTCCATCAGCCAATCAGAATATTCCTACCTTAATTCCGATTGGCTGATAGAATCCTATCAGCCAATCGGAATTCGAGGGACGCCATCTTGGGTGACGTCATTTAAAGGAACCGTCATTCGTCGTTCAGTCGTCGGCCAGGATGGATGTTCCGCGGTGGAGGTCTTCAGGATGCTGCCGCTTCGCTCCGGATGGATGCCGCTTGGATGAAGACTTCAATCGGATGGAAGACCTCTTCTGGCCCGCTTGGATGAAGACTTCAGCCGGATCATGGACCTCTTCAGCCCCCCGCTTGGGCTTGGATCAGGACATCGGAGGAGCTCTTCTGGACCGATCGGTGAACCTGGTATGGTGAAGACAAGGTAGGATGATCTTCAGGGGCTTAGTGTTAGGTTTATTTAAGGGGGGTTTGGGTTAGATTAGGGGTATGTGGGTGGTGGGTTGTAATGTTGGGGGGGGGTATTGTATGTTTTTTTTTACAGGCAAAAGAGCTGAATTTCTTGGGGCATGCCCCGCAAAGGGCCCTGTTCAGGGCTGGTAAGGTAAAAGAGCTTTTAAATTTATTAATTTAGAATAGGGTAGGGCATTTTTTTATTTTGGGGGTCTTTGTTATTTTATTAGGGGGCTTAGAGAAGGTGTAATTAGTTTAAAATTGTTGTAATATTTTTCTTATGTTTGTAAATATTTTTTTATTTTTGTAACTTAGTTCTTTTTTATTTTTTGTACTTTAGTTAGTTTATGTAATTGTAGTTATTTGTAGAAATTGTATTTAATTTATTTATTGGAAGTGTAGTGTTAGGTTTTATTGTAGGTAATTGTAGGTATTTTATTTAATTAATTTATTGATAGGGTAGTGTTAGGTTTAATTATAACATAGGTTAGGACTTATTTTACAGGTAATTTTGTTATTATTTTAACTAGGTAACTATTAAATAGTTCTTAACTATTTAATAGCTATTGTACCTGGTTAAAATAATTACAAAGTTGCCTGTAAAATAAATATTAATCCTAAAATAGCTACAATGTAATTATAATTTATATTGTAGCTATATTAGGATTTATTTTACAGGTAAGTATTTAGCTTTAAATAGGAATAATTTATTTAATAAGAGATAATTAATTTCGTTAGATTTAAATTATATTTAAGTTAGGGGGGTGTTAGTGTTAGGGTTAGACTTAGCTTTAGGGGTTAATCCATTTATTATAGTAGCGATGAGCTCCGGTCGTCAGATTAGGGGTTAATAATTGAAGTCAGGTGTCGGCGATGTTAGGGAGGGCAGATTAGGGGTTAATACTATTTATGATAGGGTTAGTGAGGCGGATTAGGGGTTAATAACTTTATTATAGTAGCGCTCAGGTCCGCTCGGCAGATTAGGGGTTAATAAGTGTAGGCAGGTGTCGGCGACGTTGAGGGGGGCAGATTAGGGGTTAATAAATATAATATAGGGGTCGGCGGTGTTAGGGGCAGCAGATTAGGGGTACATAAGGATAACGTAGGTGGCGGCGCTTTGCGGTCGGCAGATTAGGGGTTAATTATTGTAAGTAGCTGGCGGCGACGTTGTGGGGGGCAGGTTAGGGGTTAATAAATATAATATAGGGGTCGGAGGTGTTAGGGGCAGCAGATTAGGGGTACATAGGGATAATGTAAGTTGCGGCGGTTTACGGAGTGGAAGATTAGGGGTTAATAATATAATGCAGGGGTCAGCGATAGCGGGGGCGGCAGATTAGGGGTTAATAAGTGTAAGGGTAGGGGTGTTTAGACTCGGGGTTCATGTTAGGGTGTTAGGTGCAGACTTAGGAAGTGTTTCCCCATAGCAAACACTGGGGCTGCGTTAGGAGCTGAACGCGGCTTTTTTGCAGGTGTTAGGTTTTTTTTCAGCTCAAACAGCCCCATTGTTTCCTATGGGGGAATCGTGCACGAGCACGTTTTTGAGGCTGGCCGCGTCCGTAAGCAACTCTGGTATCGAGAGTTGCATTTGCGGTAAAAATGCTCTACGCTCCTTTTTTGGAGCCTAACACAGCATTTTTTTGGACTCTCGATACCAGAGTTAATTTTATGGTGCGGCCAGAAAAAAGCCAGCGTAGCGTTAACAGCCCATCTACCGCCAAACTCCAAATCTAGGCCTTAGTTTCTACAACTGAGTCAAATGACTCCTATGATTTTTCTGATGAAGAATTTAAGAATGATAATAAAGATGATAATAATGATGATAATAATGATGATAATAATTTTACAGATATTATTGATTCTTCTTCTGAAGAAGAATCTAAAAAGAAAAAGAGAAAAATTTCTAATTCTCCTAAACCTAAACTCATTGATAATAAAGGAGATTTATTTACTGATCCTGATGAACTCCAACATCCTAGATCCTCCCAATGGAGACCATCTAAACGTGTTGCAAAGTTTCTAGATTATTATATCAGGAAACCATTATCTAAGAAAACAAAATCTACTCTGAAGGCAGAATGCCCTAGGCCTGACCTTCCTCATAATACTCATTTAACACCTGAAATTGATGTAAATTTATTAAAATTTATTGGTTCTAAAGATTTTAATTTGAGAAAAGGTCCTGACCGTTATTTAAAAGAATGCCAAGATAAACTACTTGATGTTCTAGGACCTGTAACAAAATTGTTTGAAATCTCTGAAGAGGCTATTTCTGTAGACTCACAAGTTGATCCTTACATTTTAAGAGAATGGATTCAGAGAGTTGTTTATTTATTAGGTGACGCTAACACGTCTTTAGCTTCCCAACGTAGACGCATTGTTTTAAGACGTATTGATCCTAAAATTTCTGACTTCGCCTTAACTGAGATGGGCCCTAAAGCTAATGGATTACTTTTTGGTGACGCCGGACTGAAAGAACTGGGTCATTATGTTAATAGTTTTAATTCTCTTAACAAAATTAAAATGAGTACTAGAAAAATATTTTATCCTCAGCAAAACAGAATTTTTGACAGGGCTGGGAAAGGCAGGGGCCGCTTTCCCAGCCGTACCCCAGCAATCTCCCGGTCCTATTTTCAAAACATGCCCTCTCCAGCAACTTCCCATTCATATTTCTTCCCATCAAGGAACAGACAATGGGCAAATCGGAACTTCAGAAACAGATCATCCCGCAGACCTTTCTCAGGTAAGTTCTCACATCTCTCTACTCACTCCTTTTTCCCAAAAAAGAATAGGAGGAAGATTAGCCCTTTTTATTCAAAATTGGCACCTTATTACTTCAGACCCTTGGGTTCTACAGACAATTACAGGTCTTCATTTAAATTTTACTTCCCCTCCGATTCAAACATTTCTTCCAAATCCAATAAAATTTTCCCAATTAGATTTGTCCCTTTTGAATCTAGAACTACAAGACCTATAAGAAAAGGAAGCAATAGAAAAAGTTCCTTTCCCTTCAAACTCCTTCATCAGCAATATGTTTCTGGTGAAGAAGAAAGAAGGATTTTTTCGACCTGTAATAAATTTAAGAGATTTAAATTGTTTTCTAGAATACTATCACTTCAAAATGGAGGGTATTCATCTTCTCAGAGATTGTCTTCTAGATTTCGATTGGTTGGTTCGCCTAGATTTAAAAGATGCTTATCTAACCATTCCTATTCATCCAGACTTCAGAAATTATCTTCGCTTCCTTTGGAAAGATTGTGTTTGGCAATTTTCTTGTCTCCCTTTTGGTCTTTCTTCAGCTCCTTGGGCTTTTACGAAAGTTTTAAAACCAGTTGTAGCTTGGTTGAGAACAAGGGGTGTTCGTCTAATTATTTATTTAGCCGATATCCTTTTACTCCACCAAGATTATTCACAACTTCTAGATCATTTACACCTCACTATTTCTCTCCTTCAGAACTTAGGTTTTATCATAAATTTCAAAAAATCTGTTCTTATTCCTTCCCAGAATCTTATTTTCTTAGGTTGTCATATCAATACTCAATCTGCTACATTGAGTCTTCCTTTAGAGAAAATAAAGAAAATAAAGAAAGAAATTATGTATCTTCTCAAAAGAGATCTTTTTCCCATTCGCTTTCTTGCTCGAATTATAGGACTTTTGTCGGCTTCAATTCAAGCTATTTTCCCAGCTCCTCTTCATTACAGAGCTCTTCAAAGATTGAAGATTCAATATCTTCGTCAAGGTTTCTCCTATTTCCACAAAATCTCTTTGTCAGAGGAAGCCAGAATAGAATTACAATGGTGGCTTGCAAACATAGAAGCATGGAATGGCAAAGCAATTTTCGGGAAATCTCCAGACATTATTCTGGAATCGGATGCAAGCAAATCAGGTTGGGGTGCAAGATGCGGCCCTCATATTACAGGAGGAAAATGGTCTTGGCCAGAGAAGAATCTTCATATCAATTGTCTAGAACTTTTAGCAGGCTCTTTTGCAGTTCAAAGTTTTGTAAAAAACAATCAACCAATTTCAATTCTCCTTCGGATGGACAATATTTCAGCAGTCAGATATGTCAATCGTTTAGGAGGTACAACTTCAAAGATTTTATCCAACCTTACCAAGGATTTTATTCATCTATGTCTTTCTCAAAATATTTTTCTGCAAGCAGAATATTTACCAGGTCTCAACAATCAAGCTGCAGATTGGGGTTCTCGATATTTATCGGATGCCAGCGACTGGAAATTGAACAGAAATATTTTTCTTATTTTACAATCTCTGAGAGGTCCTTTTTCTATAGATCTTTTTGCCTCTCGTCTGAATTTTCAAATTCTTCCCTTTTTCAGTTGGAGACCAGATCCCAAAGCATTAGCGACGGACGCCTTCCTGCAACAATGGCCAGTCAAAGGAGCTTATGCATTTCCACCTTTTTCGATGATTCCTCGAACAATCTCATTTGTGAAAAGGAATCTATTATCTCTCCTTCTAATAACTCCTTGGTGGCCAACCCAATCTTGGTTCCCTTCTCTTCTGGAGATGTCTTTCCTTCCTCCAATATTAATTCCTCTTCAACAAGACCTCCTCACAAATCCCATAGGAGAGTTTCACGAACTAATTCTTCTAGGTTCCCTTCAACTTATTGCTTGGAGCATTTCAGGGGATCCTGGTCCTCCGATGGTCTTTCGTCAGGAGCTAAACTCCTCCTTCAAGAGTCTTGGGCACCAGGAACCAAAAAATGTTATCTTTCCTCCTGGTCTAAATGGTCTAGCTGGTGCAATATCAGGAGTCTGGATCCCTTTTCAGCCCCTTTAAATGAAGTCATTAATTATCTCACTTCTTTATTTGAGGCTGGTTTGGCTTACAGATCAATTAATGTTGCACGTTCTGCTATTTCAGCCGGACATGAACTTCTTCATAATACTCCTATAGGTCAACATGTTACTATATGTAAACTTCTGAAGGCTATTAGAGTTAAAAAACCTCCAATACCAAGATACAAATATTTTTGGGATGTAGACTTAGTTATAAACCTTTTTAAATCTTGGCCTGATAACTCTGATTTATCATTAAAACAACTTACATGTAAATTAGCTACATTATTATGTCTTTTATCATGTAAAAGAATTTCAGATGTTAGAGCTATAGATTATGATGCAAAGATGTTTTCTCCTCATGGTGTCATTTTCTCCTTGTCTAGACGTACTAAAACTTTATCCTCTTCTATATTTTACCCTTATTTCTATGAACAGCCTAAACTTTGTGTTGTATCTTGTTTAAAAATCTATGAATCTAAAACTATTTCTCTTCGAAATTCTTCTTCTAGTCAACTTTTGATTTCTTTTTCTCTTCCTCACTCTCCTGTTTCTTCTACTACTATTAGTAGGTGGGTTAAATGGATTATGATGCAAGCTGGTGTGGATACATTTTTTACTTCTCATTCAGTTAGAGGAGCCTCAGCTTCTAAAGCTTTCTCTAAATCTGCTTCTTTACAAGATATTTTGAATGCAGCAGATTGGTCCTCTGATTCTGTTTTTCGTCAATTTTATTTTAAACCTATTTCTTCTATTCCACACCACCTGGTATCTTAATTTTTTATTTGCTTTAAACTAGCAAAATATGAAGTCTCTGTCCTTGTAATAAAATTCTGATTATCCTAATATTATGACGGAATAATCTAGATTTTATTAAAGAGACAGAGACGAATATTTTCCCACCTCTTTCATTGTTTATTATTATTCCCTCCCTATATATTTTATATTTATTATTTAATCATTTATATATATATTTTCAGCTCCACCTTCTTCAACTCCAGGAATTTAAAAGAGAAGACTCTATAAATTTCTCTTCGGATTTTCTGAATTCACCAATTCCAAAGTTGTCTTCAAGATCAAGTTTGACTAACCCGTTCATTCCACGAGGGATTCGTTTGGCCTTGTCATTGTTGTATTTTTTCAGCATGTGTTGCATTTTTTCAGAATTTTGTTTCTTCCTTCTTCCAATAATTTTCTTATTCATCACATCAAACAGAAAAGAGGATGTTTAACTGTCTACTTGGACTATTTATACCTATTACTGTTTACTGGACATTTAAATACTGTCCTATGTTATCCTATTCTCATTGGATGTTATTTATGTTTTTTCTTTTAAATGATGGCAGTTTATATGTTATACTTTGAAAAGCTGTTAAGCAGTAAAGAAAAGTTATAAGCAAAATATTCGTCTCTGTCTCTTTAATAAAATCTAGATTATTCCGTCATAATATTAGGATAATCGGAATTATAACTACAGATATAAGATACAGACACATGTATATGTACACAGTGTGATAAAGTAATGATATCTGATTATACCTACAGATATAAGATAGACATGTATATGTACACAATGTGATAAAGTAATAAGATCTGATTATACCTACAGATATAAGATACAGACACATGTATATGTACACAATGTGATAAAGTAATGAGATCTTATTATACCTACAGATATAAGATACAGACACATGTATATGTACACAATGTGATAAAGTAATAAGATCTGATTATACCTACAGATATAAGATAAAGACATGTATATGTACACAATGTGATAAAGTAATAAGATCTGATTATACCTACAGATATAAGATACAGACACATGTATATGTACACAATGTGATAAAGTAATAAGATCTGATTATACCTACAGATATAAGATAAAAACATGTATATGTACACAATGTGATAAAGTAATGAGATCTGATTTTATTACAAGCACAGAGACTTCATATTTTGCTATCTCTTTCCTTTACTGTTCAATGCAGCCTTTAAAAGTTCATAATATATAACATCAATAAATACAAAAAAATTTAAATAACAGAGAAAAAGTTAATTTTTTTTAAATTTAAACAGTATGACCAGTAGAGCAAAGGAGAGATTGGCCAATAAGGATGCAAGTAACAATCACCAACTGACCAATACAAAATATAACGTCCTCTTTCTTTTGCTGCTGTGGAACAGATAAGTAAAAAAAAATTCAATGTTCCTCGTTTTATTTTCGTATTCAATAAACGATTGTGTCTTATTTTATTTTATTGTATGGTCTTGTTTCCATTCATTGATCTTATTGTGATTTCATATCTAGGGTTTTTACTTACATTTTCAGGGTATTTTTGTTATAGATGAGATGAAATATGATATCTTATGATTGAATTATTTACTCAGACTCAGAGCTGGTTTATCCCTCTTTACTTCTGTGACTTCGCTCTTTATTTCATGTTACTTGCGCTTGCGCTTTTTTCCCCTTTCGCTGCGCATTGTGTTCAACTGCTACCCTGCCTTGGATGATTCCTAGATCCTCCATTTTCTCTGGCCTGTCCGATCACGTGACTGCCGCCATCTTGGGGGAGTGTCTCGCGACGTCACACACCTCTGTTTTCCCGGCTTCAATCCGCTCCCATCCTGACAACATCGTTTCAGGAACTGTCTTTAATTACATTGTATTATTTTTACTAAAATGTTTATTTTTCAAGTTGTATTTGTTCCTTGTTTAATAATCTGATCTTTGCCTGCCACCTAGTGTCCACCTCAGAGAACAGGTTATTTTGAAATATGTCAAATTAATTAAATTGCAGAGAGAGATATAATTCATTAATATATATTTAATCATATAATATTGTAATATATATATATATATATATATATATATATATATATATATATATATATATATATATATATTTCTATCAGAAAAAAGTTTGGTTTACTTTTATTTATAATCTTACCAAAATATATTTTTAAAAAATATGTCTCAAAAACCAGATAATAAAGATCTGGATGAAAATAAAGTTCAATCCATGATTGATTCATCTATGTCTAAATAGATGTCCAAGATGTATTTTAGCAGAAAAAACTAACAGCTCTAAAAGAGCAACAAAAAGAAAACATTCCTCTGCTATACAAACTAGTAAAAAATTAATTTCAAAATCTAAACAAAGATTTCAGGAATCCAACCTTCCCACGGGCAGGGGAAGAAAAATATGTGCCAAAAAGACCCTTAATCCCAAAAGGAAAAATTGGGAATTTCAAAACCTAAACAACTTGTCTTCTAATGACTCAGATAGCTAGTATAAGTCTATTTCTTCTGATGATTCACCTATAAATAAAAAACCTAATAAATGTTTACAAAAATTAAAACATTTAGAAGAGGATGAACCTATTTTCAAAGATGCCCTTGGTAATATTAGGTTTGACCCAGACTCATTACACCACCCCAGATCAGCTGAATGGGGTCCAGACTTAGACATCGCAAAATTTATGGAACATCATATTCGAGTTCCTTTGAAACCCAAATCAAGAAACAAAATGAGGGCTGAATGCCCTAGGCCTTTATTGCCAAAAAGTAGTCATTTAACCCCAGAAATTGACCCTAAAATTCTTAAATTTATAGGTACCCCTGGCTACAAACTTAAAAAAGGTATGGATAAGTCTTGGAAATCCTGCCAGGATAAATTATTGGATTCTATTGGTCCCATCACTAAATTATTAGAACTTTCAGATAATGCAGTTACCGATAGTGAACTTTTTGACCCTGTTATAGTTGGGGAATGGGTATACAGGATTTTATGTTTAGTAGGCAATGCAAATGTCTCAATGACTATTGAAAGACGTAAAAATATCCTTAGAAAAAGACATTAAAATGATAGATTCGGCCACTAACGAATTGAATTCTGATGAAGATGGTCTCCTTTTCGGAGATTCTTTTTTTGAAAGATCTTATTTTTCATAATAATAATAATTTCTCTGACAGGGCCGGGAGAAGCAGAGGTCATTTTCCCGGCCGTAGTTCATTCTCATGACCTCCCTATACTCAATCACAACAATTCCAACCTTACTATGGAAATCAAAGATCTTTCCAAGACACTTCCAACCAGTTCTTTCCCTAATTTTTTCAAATCTTACAGAATCCCTGACTTCTCCTCCTTCTTTCCCTCATATAATTGGTGGAAGACGTTTCTCCCAAAATTGGACTCTTATCACTCAGGATCAATGGGTGATTCAGTCAGTTCGGGGAGTTCTGATAGAATTCAATTCCATTCCAATTCAAATTGTTTATCCAAATCCAATCCATTTTTCAATTCAGGACAAAAATCTTATTCAAAAAGAAATAACAAATCTAGCAAACAAAAAAAGCTATAATTCAAGTTCCTTTTTCTCCAGATCTTTTCATAAGCAATTTGTTTCTGGTGAAAAAGAAAAACGGTCAATTTCGCCCTGTAATAAATTAAAAAAATCTTTTGTGGTCTATCATTTCATTTCAAAATGGAAGGAATCCATCTTCTCAGGGAATGTTTAATAGACTACGATTGGTTAATAAGATTAGACCTTTCAGACGCTTACCTTACCGTTCCAATAAATCAATCCCATTGGAAATATCTAACTTTCATTTGGAAAGACCAATTTTGGAGTTTTACATGCCTTCCTTTTGGCCTTTCCTCTGCACCTTGGATATTCACCAAACTCCTAAAACCTGTAGTTTCCTGGTTAAGAATGAGAGGTGTCCGGATCATTATTTATTTGGACGACATTCTCATCATGAACCAGAATCCCGTTCTTTTAAAAGAACAACTAAAATGAACTATTTCACTCTTAGAGAACTTAGGATTTTTAATCAACAAAGAAAAATCAATACTTCTTCCCTCAAATTCCCTTATCTTTTTGGGTTTCCAAATAAATACTTTAAATTCAACCCTCAGTCTTCCAATTCAAAAACTGAAAAACATAAAAAAGAAATTACAAAATTGTTAAAAAATCAATTAGTCTCCATCAGATCAATAGCCAGAATAGTGGGGTTACTCTCATCCTCTATTCAGGCTATTTTTCCTGCTTCTCTACATTATTGAGAGCTCCGTCTAAATTTTTCTCACTTACAGAAGGGCCTCTCTTACAATCATTATATTCCCTTATCGTCGGAAGCAAAAGAAGAACTTCAATGGTGGCTAGCAAACATAGAAGCTTGGAATGGAAGAGCCATTTTCGGAATTTCTCAGGATCTAGTGATAGAATCAGATGCGAGAGGTTCCGGTTGGGGTGCCCGTTGCGGACCTTGTATCACCGGAGGAAAATGGTCTTTTGGGGAAAAGAAGCTACATATAAATTGTCTGGAACTTTTGGCAGGTTCCTTTGCAGTCAAGAGTTTTTCACATATTTCTGCCCCAATATCCATTCTCCTCCATATGGACAACGTGTCAGCAGTTCGTTATCTAAATAACCTGGGAGGTACCAAATCCTCAAACATCACAAAGGAATTTATTCACCTCTGCTTAGACAAAAACATATCAATCAGAGCGAAATATATTCCAGGCCTTTCTAACACTTCGGCAGATTGGGGATCTCGTATTCTGAGGGATGCGAGCGATTGGAAACTGAATCAAAATATTTTTCTTTCTCTTCAAAATTTGAGAGGTCCTTTTTCTATAGATTTATTTGCCTCTCGTTTGAACTTCCAATTGCTCCCATTTTTCAGTTGGCGTCCAGATCCAGAGGCCAAAGCGACAGATGCCTTCCTTCAGAATTGGCCCCCTCTAGTCGCCTATGCTTTCCCTCCCTTTTCAATGATTGCGAGAACCATCTCAATCACTCGGAGGGATCAACTATCATTACTGATAATCACCCCCCTTTGGCCAACTCAACCCTGGTATCCTTCCCTTCTAGAAATGTCTTACTTTCCTCCTCTCCTTCTCCCTCATTCTCAAGATCTTCTTACAGATCCCAACGGGAACTTTCACAATCTCATTATGTCCCAAACCCTAACTCTCGTAGCCTGAACGATATCAGGGAACCCTATTCCCTCGACGGACTTTCGGAAGGAGCTAAACTCCTCATTCAAAATTCCATTGCACCAGGTACCAAAAAATGCTACCGTGCAGCATGGTCTAAATGGTCTAGCTGGTGTCTTTTCGATTCTGGTTTAGCTTACCGTTCTATTAATGTTTCTCATTCAGCAATCTCTGCATCCCATTCTTTGGTTAACAATTCTCCTATAGGTCAACATCCTTTAATCTGCAAATTATTAAAAGCAATAAGACTTCAACGTCCTCCAACCCCTAAATATAATTTCTTTTGGGACGTTGATTTAATTTTTTCTCTGTTTAAGAAATGGCCTTCTAATGACTTATTATCCTTAAAACAATTATCTGCTAAACTTGCTTTTATGTATTGTTTCTTTTCGTAGAGTTTCTGATGTTAAAGCTTTAGATTTTAACTGTAAACGTTTTTCTCCTGAAGGAGTCACCTTTATTCTGTCTCGCAGAACAAAAACCCTTCCTTCTGAACCTGCTTTATGTGTAGTCAAATGTTTAAAAGAATATGAATTTAGAACTTCTTCCTTTAGATGTCTTTCTTCCTTTCAACTATTTAATTTCTTTTGTTTCCCCTTTTTCTCCTGTTACTTCTACCACTATTGCAAGGTGGGTTAAATGGGTAATGAAAGAAGCTGGTATTGACGTCTTTTTCAGTACATTTAGTCAGAGGCTCATCGGCTTCTAAAGCATTTTTAAAATCTGCCTCTCTTCAACAAATTTTGAACGCTGCTGATTGGTCAGCAACCTGCCTCACTAAATTTATTTTCTTAATAAGCTTTAAACTAGCAAAATATGAAGTCTCTGTGCTTGTAATAAAATTCCGATTATCCTAATTTGTGAAGGAATCATCTAGATTTTATTAAAGACACAGAGACAAATATTTTCCCTCCCTTATTGTGATACCCTCCCATATGTTATTACTTACCTTTATTTTTTCTTATAGCTCCAAATCAATGAAGATGTTTTACAAAATGAAGGTTTTCTTCTGACCACTCATCAATCATCTTTCAAAACCTTTTCATATTGGATGAGGAAAGCTTCTTCTTGGCTTGGTCTAGATGAATTTCTTCCATCAAGAGTTGTTTTCCTGTTTGTGAGACTTTTCTTCTGGATTTTGATCTACTGTTTTTGTTTTTTGGGCATTTTTAAAATGTGTTCCGTTTTCCTCCTTTTCCCCAGCATAGGCAAGAAAGAGGACGTTATATTTTGTATTGGTCAGTTGGTGATTGTTACTTGCATCCTTTTTGGCCAGTCTCTTCTTTGCTCTACTGGTCATACTGTTTAAATTTCAAACATTTTAACTTTTTACCGTTACCTGATTCAATGCAGCCTCTCTGAATAATTTCCCCTTAGGCTTCTTTGACTGGCAGCACTTTTAGCCAATCAGAGCCTCACCATGCGCCCCATGTAAGTTAATAACAGCACGCTCCCGTGCTTGGAACTCAGGCTGGAAGCTGAACTGCGCAAACGCAACTGCTACACTATTTGCCCAACATCAACAGTGAGGCTATTTACAGTATGTTAACAGTAAGCAGCCTCACTGTTAATGTTGCGCAAATAGCGTAGCAGTTGCATTTGCGCAGTTCAACTTCCAGCCTGAGTTCCAAGCACGGGAGCGTGCTGTTATTAACTTACATGGGGCGCATGGTGAGGCTCTGATTGGCTAAAAGAGCTGCCAGTCAAAGAAGCCTAAGGGGAAATAATTCAGAGAGGCTGCATTGAATCAAGTAACGGAGCCTGACAAAAACGCTCAGTATTAAAGGTAGATTTGACGTTGGAACAAAATAAGCAGATCAGTATGCTAGTTAGGAGAAGAGATTTCATATTATGTGAAGTTATGGAAGTGAATTTAACATCACTTTAATTTTTTTTAGTTTTCAATTAGGCGTAAATTGTACACAGACTTTTTTCATACAAATTGAATAAACTTAGATTACTTGTTGCAATTGTCATTGAAATGAAAGACACCTGAAAGATAATTGTATTGAATGTTTTTTAATAGACAATTGCTTAAGACACATCTCCAGCTTTAGAGAGCTGTGTGACCCTAAGGAACCTAACGTCCAACCCTTTGTTTAGTTCCTATTAAAATGTTAATTGTTTGTTTGTGTACGTGAGGTAATACAATATAAGCCCTTGGGCATGCTGGATAAAAATAATGTACCCTAGAGGTACGCAAATGTAAATCTGCACAAAGTGAAGAAGTAGACATGAAAAATAAATATATATATATATATATATATAGACACACACACAGAGATATATATATATATATACACACACACACAGATATATATATATATATATATATATATATATATATATATATATTAGGGATGCACCGAAATGAAAATTCTGGACCGAAACCGATACCGAAAATTCAGGATGATCCTGGCCGAAAACCGAAACGAAATAGTTTTTTCTTTTTTAACTACAGTGTGTGTGTGTAGCTGAGAGAGCTTGTAGGTGGGAAAGCTCCAACAAATGGACATGATCACTTGTACAGTAGGGCGTGATCTGCAGTGAAACTGGAGCTCTATAAGGGAGAGCGTGGTTATAGCCAGACAACAATACGAGGTGGACATGTGTTTTGTTTTTGGGTGTAGTTATCCGTGTGATGAGCGTGGCTGCACCTGATCGTCTCTCATCGTATCTCCGCCTAGTTCCTGGTTCGGGTCTCACACTGACCCGTCAGATTATATGTCCGGAGCCCCAAATGGAGTCTGCCTGTCACCTATCACCAGGACCACTGGACTTAGCTACATCCTTACGTGGAAGGTGGTTATAGAAAGTTACTGTGCTTTTTTGTATACACTGTCTGGTGGGTGCTAATTTGTACCAACTTTGTGCGAGCTTGGGGCTTATGCTTATAAAGTGTGCACGCATATTTGCCTCAGGCGAATAGAATGTCTACGCACAAGAGGCTGATGTATGAGCACTGTATATAAGGCTTATAGATTTTCACTGTGTGTGCTTAGGGCTATGTCTGATAATATCAAGTGTTTATAAACATGTTACTTATCATCATTTGATATTTGTATTCACTATTCAGAACCTTCTCTGCTGGTTTCAAATATCATCATGTAATGGTACTTATGTGTGTGCTCTGTGTACCATGCCAGTGCTGTGCTGCTCACCTTATGCTAAGGATAGACTGTAACTCAATAGAACAGGGGAGGGCTGTACATTTTTAGCCATTTTGGTCCTCTTTGGGCCGAAATTGGAATTGCACATTGTCGGCAACCCAAATTTTGGTGCATCGCTAGTATTATTCTTTATTTAGTTCTGTGTAACAGAATCAGATTTAACTGTTTTTGTTTTGTTACCAATTATCAAAATAAAGTATAGTCCTAGAAAACTATTATTATGTGCAAAACGGTAAGTCAAGTAATGAACTCAAACAGCAGTTCTAGGCTGGCATCAAATTTAAAATATGCTACACAATAATTTTGCCGAAAGTAAAAAGCAAAAAAACCGAAAACCGAAATAACAAAATATGCTATTTTCGGCCGAAACTTTCTGCGGCCGAAATTTCGGTGCATCCCTAATATATATATATATACAGGGAGTGCAGAATTATTAGGCAAGTTGTATTTTTGAGGATTAATTTTATTATTGAACAGCAACCATGTTCTCAATGAACCCAAAAAACTCATTAATATCAAAGCTGAATAGTTGTGGAAGTAGTTTTTAGTTTGTTTTTAGTTATAGCTATTTTAGGGGGATATCTGTGTGTGCAGGTGACTATTACTGTGCATAATTATTAGGCAACTTAACAAAAAACAATTATTTATTTTTACCAGTGAAACCAATATAACATCTCAACATTCACAAATATACATTTCTGACATTCAAAAACAAAACAAAAACAAATAAGTGACCAATATAGCCACCTTTCTTTGCAAGGACACTCAAAAGCCTGCCATCCATGGATTCTGTCAGTGTTTTGATCTGTTCACCATCAACATTGCGTGCAGCAGCAACCACAGCCTCCCAGACACTGTTCAGAGAGGTGTACTGTTTTCCCTCCTTGTAAATCTCACATTTGATGATGGACCACAGGTTCTCAATGGGGTTCAGATCAGGTGAACAAGGAGGCCATGTCATTAGATTTTCTTCTTTTATACCCTTTCTTGCCAGCCACGCTGTGGAGTACTTGGACGCGTGTGATGGAGCATTGTCCTGCATGAAAATCATGTTTTTCTTGAAGGATGCAGACTTCTTCCTGTACCACTGCTTGAAGAAGGTGTCTTCCAGAAACTGGCAGTAGGACTGGGAGTTGAGCTTGACTCCATCCTCAACCCGAAAAGGTCCCACAAGCTCATCTTTGATGATACCAGCCCAAACCAGTACTCCACCTCCACCTTGCTGGCGTCTGAGTCGGACTGGAGCTCTCTGCCCTTTACCAATCCAGCCACGGGCCCATCCATCTGGCCCATCAAGACTCACTCTCATTTCATCAGTCCATAAAACCTTAGAAAAATCAGTCTTGAGATATTTCTTGGCCCAGTCTTGACGTTTCAGCTTGTGTGTCTTGTTCAGTGGTGGTCGTCTTTCAGCCTTTCTTACCTTGGCCATGTCTCTGAGTATTGCACACCTTGTGCTTTTGGGCACTCCAGTGATGTTGCAGCTCTGAAATATGGCCAAACTGGTGGCAAGTGGCATCTTGGCAGCTGCACGCTTGACTTTTCTCAGTTCATGGGCAGTTATTTTGCTCCTTGGTTTTTCCACATGCTTCTTGCGACCCTGTTGACTATTTTGAATGAAACGCTTGATTGTTCGATGATCACGCTTCAGAAGCTTTGCAATTTTAAGAGTGCTGCATCCCTCTGCAAGATATCTAACTATTTTTGACTTTTCTGAGCCTGTCAAGTCCTTCTTTTGACATATTTTGCCAAAGGAAAGGAAGTTGCCTAATAATTATGCACACCTGATATAGGGTGTTGATGTCATTAGACCACACCCCTTCTCATTACAGAGATGCACATCACCTAATATGCTTAATTGGTAGTAGGCTTTCGAGCCTATACAGCTTGGAGTAAGACAACATGCATAAAGAGGATGATGTGGTCAAAATACTCATTTGCCTAATAATTCTGCACTCCCTGTACACACACACACACACAAAGAAGAAACCATATTGCTGGAAAGGGTTAAACAATTAACAAGGGGTTAAAGGGATCTGAAACCCCACATTTTTTTATGATTCAGCTAGGCATACAATTTAAAACAACTTTCCAATTGACTTCTATTATCTAGTTTGCTTAAAGGGACACTGAACCCAATTTTTTTTTCTTTTGTGATTCAGATAGGAGTAAATTAGAAAGTTGCCTAAAATTTCATGCTCTATTATAAAATGTTCTTCATTCTCTTGCTATCTTTATTTGAAATGCAAGAATGTAAGTTTAGATGCCGGCCCATTTTTGGTGAACAACCTGGGTTGTCCTTGCTGATTGGTGGACAAATTCATCCACCAATAAAAAAGTGCTGTCCAAGCTCACGCGTCAAGACCCTCTAATATTAGGGATCACATTACATGGAACTACCCACAAAATTGCTCTTTTTGCTGACGATATCACAATATTTACATCGGCCCCTAAAACCCTGCCCTTCTGACTTTGCTAAAATTTTTCGGTGACATGACTTATTACAATCTTAACCCCTCAAAGACTGAGTATTACTCTAAGGTATTTCCGACAGAATACACCCAGGCCTTAATGCAGACTTATGACTTTAACTGGGACCAAGACAACATTAAACATTTGGGAATATTTATTTCACCTAATAAAGCGCAACTCATACGAGACAACTACATCCCCTCCTGTCTGAACTAAGATCCTTAACGACTAAATGGGACTATAAGTCCATCTCTTGGCTAGGTAGGGTCACAGCCCTTAAGATGTTGTTTCTACCAAAACTAACGTACCTATTCCGGTGTCTGCCTATTAGGCTCCTGCGATGCTTGCTTCTGCAGTTTCAAAGCGGATTCTCTAAATATATTTGGCAAGGAAAACCAGCCAGGGTTGCACACAAAACGTTACAATATCCAAAATCTTTCGGGGGCATAGCCTCCCCATCTGTCACCCGCTATTACGAAGCAGCTATGCTCACACATATCTCATACTGGTGGAATAAGGAACTGACAAGTAGATGGAGCTCCCAAGAACAGGCATCACTACCCAACCATATTTTCCTATGTGATTTAATTTGGATCCCCCCACACTGTAGACGCAATCTCAATATTGGTAATTGTATAATAAGGGAATGCTTACACTCCTGGGATAAATTGAGACACCACTCGGGGTTGCCCCTCATCCCTCGCCCATTCACTCCCTCACGGGTCTTCTCCTCAGTCTCCCCGATTCACAACCTAATGCTTGGTCTAATTTGGGCCTCTCCCAGGTCTCTGATCTAATGATGCCTCAATCTCAATCTCCAGACGCCTTCCTATCCTTAACCCAAATTACCGGTACGCAGTTTGCCTCTCCCAAATTATGCTTTGAATACACACGGATTAAGAGCATGCTAAGATCTTGGGGTTTTACCCCGTCACCTCCCCGCCCCTTGACCGTTTGGGAAACCCTTTGGAAAAAAGGCAGTAAAGTCTGCAAGCCTTTATCCCATTTCTACTTGCTAGTTGAAGGGGCAACCCCAGACGACAAAGCCTCTCATATTACAAAATGGGAAGACATCCTACATTTGTGTTTCCCCCAGCTCCTCTGGACTAGGGCCTTTGACCTCACGGCAATAGCCATTCACTGCACGACCCTTTTTTAATCATACTATAAATTACTCTCACATTGGTACTTCACGCCCATGAGACTTTTTAGGTTTAACCTACTCCCCACGCCTCTATGCTGGAGACTTTGCGGAAGACCAGACGACTCCCTCCACATCTGGTGGGACTGCCCCAAACTCAAACCGCTGTGGAACAAGGTGTTCTCCTTGCTAGCCAGATTAAAGGGACACTGAACCCAAATTTTTTTCTTTCGTGATTCAGAAAGAGCATGCAATTTTAAGCAACTTTCTAATTTACTCCTATTATCAATTTTTCTTCACTCTTTTGCTATCTTTATTTGAAAAAGAAGGCATCTAAGCTTTTTTTCATTCAGAACTCTGGACAGCACTTTTTTTATTGGTGGATGAATTTATCCACCAATCAGCAAGGACAACCCAGGTTGTTCACCAAAAATGGGCTGGCATCTAAACTTACAATTTTTGCATTTCAAATAAAGATACCAAGAGAATGAAGAACATTTGATAATAGGAGTACATTAGAAAGTTGCTTAAAATGCCATGCTCTAGCTGAATCACAAAAGAAAAAATTTGGGTTCAGTGTCCCTTTAACCCCTTAATGACCACAGCACTTTTCCATTTTCCGTCCATTTGGGACCAAGGCTATTTTTACATTTTTGCGGTGTTTGTGTTTAGCTGTAATTTTCCTCTTACTCATTTACTGTACCCACACATATTATATACCGTTTTTCTTGCCATTAAATGGGCTTTCTAAAGATACCATTATTTTCATCATATCTTATCATTTACTATAAAAAAATTATAAAATATGAGGAAAAAATGGAAAAAAACACACTTTTTCTAACTTTGACCCCCAAAATCTGTTACATATCTACAACCACCAAAAAACACCCATGCTAAATAGTTTCAAAATTTTATCCTGAGTTTAGAAATACCTAATGTTTACATGTTCTTTGCTTTTTTTGTAAGTTATAGGGCCATAAATACAAATAGCACTTTGCTATTTCCAAACCATTATTTTTCAAAATTAGCGCTAGTTACATTAGAACACTAATATCTTTCAGGAATCCCTGAATATCCCTTGACATGTATATATATTTTTTTTAGTAGACAACCCAAAGTATTGATCTAGGCCCATTTTGGTATATTTCATGCCACCATTTTACCGCCAAATGCGATCAAATACAAAAAATCGTTCACTTTTTCACAAATTTTTTCACAAACTTTTGGTTTCTCACTGAAATTATTTACAAACCGCTTGTGCAATTATGGCATAAATGGTTGTAAATTCTTCTCTGGTATCCCCTTTGTTCAGAAATAGCAGACATATATGGCTTTGGTGTTGCTTTTTGGTAATTAGAAGGCCGCTAAATGCACTGCGCACCACACGTGTATTATGCCCAGCAGTAAAGGGGTTAATTAGGGAGCTTGTAGGGTTAATTTTAGCTTTAGTGTAGTGTAGTAGACAACCTCAACTATTGATCTAGGCCCATTTTGGTATATTTCATGCCACCATTTCACCGCCAAATGCGATCAAATTAAAAAAAAACGTTACATTTTTCACAATTTCAGGTTTCTCACTGAAATCATTTACAAACAGCTTATGCAATTATGGCACAAATGGTTGTAAATGCTTCTCTGGGATCCCCTTTGTTCAGAAATAGCAGACATATATGGCTTTGGCATTGCTTTTTGGTAATTAGAAGGCTGCTAAATGCTGCTGCGCACCACACTTGTATTAAGCCCAGCAGTGAAGGGGTTAATTATGTAGCTTGTAGGGAGCTTGCAGGGTTAATTTTAGCTTTAGTGTAGAGCTCAGCCTCCCACCTGAAACATCAGACCCCCTGATCCCTCCCAAACAGCTCTCTTCCCTCCCCCACCCCACAATTGTCTCCGCCATCTTAAGTACTGGCAGAAACTCTGCCAGTACTAAAATAAAAGGTATATTTGGGCTTTTTTGTGTTTTTTTAAGCATATTTACATATGCTGCTGTGTAGGATCCCCCCTTAGCCAACCTTACTGATCCCCCACCAAACAGCTCTCTAACCCTCCTCCTCTGCCTTAATGGGCGCCATCTTGGGTACTGGCAGCTGTCTGCCAGTACCCAGTTTAGAAAAAAATGTGCTTTTATTTAGAAAAAATCCCTTTTTCTGTAGTGTAGCTCCCCCCCCAAGACCAACCCCCCACCCCTCCAAGATCCCTTTGACTGCTGTTTTATTTTTTTTATCTTTGCCCTTTTCCCCCAGATAGTTGCATTCAACTTTTCTGTAGTATAGCGGTTCCCACCCGCTCCCGCCCCGTGCACGCCCGCCGCTGCCCGTGCGCGCCCCCGTCAGCTCCGCCCCCGATCCCGTCCCCCTCCACCTTACACGGCCCATCGATGACCGCCCACCCGCCTCCCAAGTCGGCTCCCACCCACCAACGATACCGGCCATCGATGTCCGGTGCAGAGAGGGCCACAGAGTGGCTCTCTCTGCATCGGATGGCCATGCAGGGTTATTGCAGGATGCCTCCATATCGAGGCATCGCTGCAATAACCGGAAAGCAGCTGGAAGCGAGCAGGATCGCTTCCAGCTGCTTCCCACACCGAGGACGTGCAGGGTACGTCCTCAGGCGTTAACTGCCTTTTTTTTTTGAGGACGTACCCTGCACGTCCTTGGTCGTTAAGGGGTTAAGTGTTCAAGTCCCAAAGTCCCCAGAAACAGCTCTACTACATGTAGGTTTGCACTCTCTCCCCAAGTTCCAGAGCTACATATGTGTATATCTTTTTTCAGCCACCAGACTTGCAATCACTAGGAGCTTGGAAGCAGCAGAGTCCCCCTAACTGGGCTTCTGTTCTTCACATCATGGCCTATATCAATTCCATGGAAAGAAATGTGTTCTTTAATTTGGATAAGATAGACCTCTTTGAGGCGATCTGGGAATACTGGACCAAACTATTTAGACCTAACTGGTATCCCAGTTTAGGCACCTAGATTACCCCCCACAAGCCCACCTAGCCTGACCATTTTTCTTCCATAAGAGCCCCCCATCCCCTTGTCTCTTCTTCCCTTTTTTAACCTTTCTTTTTCACTCGGTGTCTCCCTTACTCTCTTTTTCTTTCTCACATTTTCCTTCCTCCCCCTCTTCTTGTTCCCCTCTCTCCTCATATCTCCTTTTGCGCTTTCTATTGGCATGAGACCTATTACCTTATCCTCTTGTATAGATAATATGTCAACAGAGACAATTTTGGTTTTATGTATTACGTCTTTTTCTCGACTTGTTATTCACTTCCCACTACGTTTGGGAAATTATCTGTACCATTACTAATAAAGCTTTGAAAATGGAAAGAAAAGAAAAAAAGTGCTTTCCAGAGTTGTAAACTAAAAAAAAGCTTAGATGCCTTCTATTTAAAAAAAAAGATAGCAAGAGAACGAAGAACGAAGAAAAATTGATAATATAAGTAAATTAGAAAGTTGCTTAAAATTGCATGCTCTAGCTGAATCACGAATGAAAAAAAATTGGGTTCAGTGTCCCTTTAATTCTTTAGGTATCCTTTGTTGAAAAGCATACCTAGGTAGAGGTTCAGGAGCTGGGAGCTACACATATGCCTCTTGTCATTGGCTTACCGGTGTATTCAGCTAGCTCCCAGTAATGCATTTATGCTCCTTTAATAAAGGATACCAAGAAAATGAAGCAAAATTAATAATAGAAGTAAATTAGAAAGTTGTTTAAAAATGTATACTCTGGAGACTTCCGGAGGAGGAGCTCAGGTGTATGGTCATGCAAGACACCTGCTCTGATTTACCTTCCTTCAAGCCTGCTGGCGGGAAATCTGCGCCTCAACCCTCAGACCTAGGGCGGCTTGTGTAGCCAAAAAAAAACATCGCTATCGGAACCTGCATTAGTGCCATTCCAAAGCACTATACTGCATTCAGCAGTCCCCATAAGGACTTATAAAAACCCTTGCAGAATCCTTCGCTCAGATACTAAGGTTATATAACTATTCAATATACTTATTATACCAAGTATCAAGGAGTGTAGAGAGGTTAATTCCCGGCTAACCAGTGTCTGCACTTTGTTGATCTCTCCCTCTCAGGCACTAGCGTTTGCTAGCTGACTTACTAGTCCTAAGGGCAGAACCCTACTTGAACTTTTAACCAAAAACTGGGACAGTCTAAAACAACGACCATTCCAACTGACTGTTGTTATCCCAGTTCCAGTCTTACCTTTAACCCCACTAACCACTGCACCTATACTTGACTTGGGGTGAAGACTTCAGATTAGCCGGATGTTACAGACCTGGATGACAGCCGGTACATACCCTAAATCATAGCGTCCTGAGCGGCAGGGAAAAGAAGAGGCGCAGTGATATCTTGGGCGCTGATCCCTATTGGCGCGGGGTTCCCCTCCCACCGATGCTGCGTGAGGGACCCGGGCCACGTCTCATTGCTGCGCTGCCCAATTTGATGCAAAAAGCTGCGATCCTTTGACGCCTTAATTGGGCTCTTCTGTACCGGGTGACGTGACTCAGCACTCCGCCAACTTCCTTCTTGTATATCCGGTCCTTCCCCTCCCACCGGTGCTGCGTGTAGGGGAAGCCCGATTTTTGTTTTGAGAAAGCCGCTCAGTCATTCTACACTCCTGGCTAGGAGTTGGTAAAGTATACAATACTCAAAGTGACCTGTTTATGCACTCCCTCAGTGAACTCTAGAAAATACAACATTAAGCCTTTGCTGCATGTTTCAACTTTAGCAGTCAATAATAATAATAATAATTTTTTGAAATATACTGACTCTCTCTACCTCCCCCTTAAAAAACGTATATGAAGAAGGTTATTCTGGGGATGAACTCTCTCTAAGTTCCCTGATAAAACCTTGGGCTAAGAAAACAGGAGAGAAAAAAAAGGGGAAGAGCTCAGATATTAGGATATTTTTTACTACCTTCTTTAGCAAACTAACACTTAACTGCTTCTCTCTCCAAGGAACTTTTGCTGTAAATCTATGGCTTAAATGAACTCAAACACATATAGTTTAATTTTTCTTAAATCCCTGGCAAAACAGGACTTAGAGAATCCGAAAATTGTTTGTTGTCGTCGTTTACTATGTGTATCTAATCATCTTTTTTCTCCCATCTGGTAATCTTGCATATAGTAACCTAAGATACTTTTCTGTTCTAACATATTGCTATACTAACTGGTTTTTGCTTCTATATAAAATATTGTTGTGTTTAATTTCCTGTAGGGGCACTAAAAAAATCAACCTTTTCTTTTGGATACTTAGCCCCTATAGGTTAGGTCTAAGATTAAGCCAAAAGCTAGGAATTGGAGGTGATGGAGAGATAGCAGGATAAAGGGAACCCACACCTTGGTATTGCTTGCTGTTTTATGTGCCATTAATTAATTTTCCATTCTTCTAACTATCCCTGTGCATTATAATTTAAGGTACTAATCTTAAGCTAATTTGTTTTTGCTTTGTATTTTTTCAAACATTGAAGTGTTTAATTCTCTGTGGAGGAGCTATTCCACAGAGTATATTCAACAAACTTATTTACTGATTGTAAAAATACCTCGCCCTGCTAATTGAATACCTCTTTGGGCCCTTTGTCTGTGGACTATTTTGTAGGTTCAGGTTATAAGCCTAAAGCAAATTCAAAGGCTGAGAATTATACATAATTTAAAAGAGACACACCCCCTATTTTTTTTTTTTCTATTTTTTTTTTTTCTATTTTTTTTTTTTTTTTCTCTCTCACATTAATATTACTGTGATCAATACTGGTCACAGGTGCTTGAGGCATCAATATACCCTACATATTAAATTATACTCTACTTTAAAAATAAGTATTGTAACTAAGGGGATAGAAACAACTCCCACATGCGGTTATTTAATTCTCCTGCTTCACCATATAAATGTTTACATGTAAATGTAAGACATTAAACTTGCTAAAATAAAACACCTAGTCCCTTTTTTCAAATAAAATCCTCCTCTAGGGTTTTAGGAAGTTAGGCCATAAAACTGCCCCACTAACTACAAATTAAACTAGGAATATTTTGCCTGGTTGCAATAGATAAGTGGAACCGTTAAGCGGTTCTCACCTCTATTAGTTAGAATAGGGGAAGCAGATTCAGATTGTCTTAATCTAACCTTGTCATTGCTTGGGAGAATAAGTTCATAGTAAAACACTTAAATAACTCACACCCCTTGTGGATCACTGTTTTAGTTTTTGTTTTTTTAACTTGTGTGTGCACAATCACTGTTGGCATTTATACATCTCACCTGTTTGCACCCTGTATTACAGGTCAATAAATTAGAGGTCACCCTCCTTAAATCACTTCTCTCTTTTCTCCCCCCCCCCCCCCCTTTTTTTTTTTTTTTTTTTCTCTTTTCCTTCTTCTTTTCCTCACACACACAGATCCCCACTCCTCTCCCCCTTCTCTCCCTTCCTTCTTCACCTTAACACTCCATAATAACCCACTTTGCACATCACGCCTAGTCACACCAACACACTCACGTCTCACATTCTGATTTAGGGTCCATATTCTACAAGTTCACATTTACACAGCCACTCACTCCCCTCACACAGTTATTTCTTGTCTTATGGAAAGATTTCTTAATACCACCCCCAGAACTACTTCTCCAAGCATGGCAGGCAGATATAAGGATAAAAAAAACTAAAGGAGTCTCAGAAAATGTAGCAGATATCACCATACCTATTATCAATCCTGCTACAGAGACCTTAAATATTCAAAATTTGGTTTCTAACATATCAGAAGCACTAACTCCCAAATTTGAAACTCTGAGATCTGAGATAAAACAGGATATAGTACAACTTTCCCAGGAAATTAGGCAATTCTCAAGCAGATTACAGGAGGCAGAACAGAGGGTTTCTTATTTAGAGGATCTCACCACCTCACATAGCTCCAACTTAGAAGAAACCAACTCCAAAATCCAAAAGCTAATTTCAAAAATCGAGGACCTTGAAAATAGATCACGCAGGAACAATATAAGGATTATAGGAATACCTGAGGGCAAAAAATATGAAGATCTTTCCTTGTTTGTCACTCAGACCCTAGTACAACTCTTAGAAATGCCTCCATCACACATAATAATAGAAAGGGCTCATAGAATAGGTCCACCTCCAATTGACAACAAAATAAATAGGCCCAGACCAGTAATTGTGCGCTTTCTGAACTATCTTGACAAAACTAATATACTTCAACAATTTAAAAAGAAACAACCAATTAGTTTAGATGGTGCCAAAATTCTATTGTTTCAAGATTTCTCAGCCGAGACAGCCTCAAAGAGGAAAGAACTGGCACCAATATGCACAAAAATGATACAAAGAGGATACAAAGCGACACTATTGTATCCACACAAACTTAGAATAATGGTCAGGGACAAGGTATATCTATTCGAAAATGCTCGTGAAGCTGAAAATTTCTTTTCTGAAATAGAATCTACAACTTAAATAGTAAGTAGATAGATAGCAATAAACAGATAATAATTAGGTTAATAGCCCTTCAACAGAATTGACTTGGGTTTTTTCAAATTAAAACAGTCCTCTGAAGAGGACCATTACCGAATTAAGAACTTAAAAGGGGAAATTTCTCTGCTGAATATTGAATTGAGATATTGTAGAATTCTAAATAAATATCTAGAACTTTCTCTTCTTTCTGCCCCCTCCCTCCCCCTCTCCTTTTTGGGGGGAGGGGGCGGGGGGGCCTTCCCCTTCTCCCTCCCTCCCTTTTTTTTTTTTTTTTTGTTCCCCTTACCCTCATTCCTGTCTTCTGCCACAATTACCCTATCTTTGTTAATAGATGACTAAAAGATTAGATAAAGTTAAATTTATATCATGGAACATAGGTGGTATCTCGACCCCCATTAAAAGGAAAGCAATTGTCTCCCACCTGAGAAAAATGCAGGCAGACCTTGCATTCCTGCAAGAAACGCATTTAGACATAGTTGAAATAAAAAAAATGAAAGGCTCTTGGGTTAAAGAGGTTGTTGCCTCTCCCAGTTTTGGAAGAAAAAGAGGGGTAGCCATTCTGATTGGAAAAAGACTAGAACATGAGTTAATCTATTCTGAAAGGGACCCTGAGGGGAGGTTTGTGATGATGAAAATCAAAATTCAAGATCAATTGTTTACTTTATGTAATATCTATGCACCTAACATACTGGATTATGAGTTTTGGGACACGCTGCAATCCAAAATATTAACTTATTCAGAAGGCTATGTGATATTGGGTGGTGATTTCAACATGGTGCCGCAATCCCCCCTAGATAGGCTCCGACAGACTAATAAACAAGCGAAACAAAAAAGAGACAATCTTGAAGCAAAAATATTCAAAACTTTAACCCAGAATTTAGCGGTTAAGGACATCTGGAGGATTCAAAATCCTGATGTCAGAGAATACACCTGCCTTTCTAAGGCCCATAAAACTCTATCTCGAATAGACTTGTTTTTAATTGATGACAGATTATGTACAATGAATATTATTGCAGGAATAACTCCTGTTACCTTGTCAGATCACTCTCCCATTTCTTTAGAATTACAGCTAAATCGGTTTATAAACTCCTCTACAAGATTTAGATTCCCATATTACTTGGTGAATGACTCTAAATTTAAGAGTCATTTGATCAAGAAATTTAGGGAATACCTACATTTTAATTCCGAATTTGCTGATCGCCCGGAAATATTCTGGGGAGCTGCTAAAGCAGTCCTCAGAGGTGAAATAACGGCTTACGCCGCTATGATATCAAAAAAATTGAAAAAGAGAGAGAAAGAGGTCACAAGTTCTGTGACTAATGCTTATAATCGTTACCTGCTGCACAATACACCTTTCCATTGGGCTAAATATATAAAAGCCAAGAGTGAAAGAGATTCTATGGCACTATTAGTGGAAACACAGAAAGAACTGAGGTTTCAAGCCAAGCTTTACCGGTTTGGCAATAAATCGGGCAAATTACTAGCCAAGTTAGCCAAAGGTGACAACAAGCCTCCTTTGATTGAAAAAATTCTTCATAAAGGGAATTTATTGGTAAACACAGAGGATATCTTAGAGGTTTTCACAGAATATTACAGAGACCTGTACTCTGCAAAAACCGCAGATAAAATCCAGTCCGAACAATTCTGGGGTCAGGTAAACTGCCCCTCAATCACAGCAGAAATGAACTCTATTCTTAATAGTCCAATTTCCAATGAGGAGGTTAGTAATTTAATTTTCGAATCACCAATGAATAAAGCAGCAGGCCCAGATGGTCTTCCTAATGAGGTGTATAAGATTCTGACCTCAGATATAGCTCCCTATTTATGTAAAACATTCAATGAATTTTTTATTGAGGGCAACACCATACCAACTGATTTTTCAGCCTCCTTCACAACTCTGCTCGCGAAGGCAAGTAAGGATCCTAGTCATAAGGAATCTTATCGACCGATAGCCCTCTTGAACTCGGACTATAAGATCCTTGCCTCAATTTTGGCGCGTAGGCTTCAAGGCGGCCTTCCACATATCATCCACAAGGACCAAGCAGGGTTCATCCATGGCCGTAATTCAGCCTCCAAAATTAGGGAGGTTCTTCTGCTAACAGAATTTTTTCAAACCAGAGAGAGAGGGGCAGAGGGCAAAAAGGACCTTGCAATAGTCGCCATCGATGCAGCCAAGGCATTTGACTCTGTCTATTTCAGCCATCTGTTTACCTCACTAGCCAAATTTGGATTCAGGGATAATTTTGCTAACTTTATACATAACTTGTATACATGTCCATCTACCAGACTAATAGTTAACAACTCATTATCTTCAGATATCGCTATTGAAAGGGGAACACGGCAGGGGTGTCCCCTGTCCCCCCTCCTTTTTGATATTGCAATAGAGTCTCTAGCTATAAAGATCCGACAGAATATTGAGGGCATTAAACTGGGTGAACATACAATGAAGGCTGCGTTATACGCGGATGATATCCTTCTTTATATTTCAAATACGAAGTCTAATATACCTAAATTGCTTAGTATCATTCAACAATTTGGCTCCTTCTCTGGGTATATGGTAAACACTTCCAAATCGGAATTATTTTGGTTAAATAAAAACAGGGATTCAATCAAAGATAGCCCATTTAAAGAGGTCTCAGAATCATTTAAATATCTGGGTATCACCATACCAGTAAATTTCACTGAGTTATACAAAGTTAATATAACACCTATATTAACATTGATTTGTGAGAGGCTGAAATCCTGGCAAAGTTTACCTATCTCATTATCTGGGAGAATAGCCTTTATAAAATGATTCTTCTCCCGAAACTCTTGTACATATTACAAAACACCCCACTAATATTATATGGAAAAGACATCAGGTTGCTTAATAGGGCAGTTGGGAAATTCCTTTGGCAGGGGAAAAAGGCAAGAATCTCTTTAATAAAATTAACCGCGGCAAAGGAATATGGGGGTCTAGCCTTGCCAGATATTAGGCAATACAACATGGCTTTTCTAGCAAGAACAGTGACAGACTGGATTTTTCTCAAAGACTATGTTACAAATATCTTGCTAGAAGCAAATATCTGTCACCCATACCTTCTCACTGGTCTGGTGCATTGTCCACCTAAACTGCTACCCCCAGAAATCAAAAAGCTTAAGAGTATTTTGAATCCGATTAAAGCCTGGTGGAAAATAGGGAATACCCTAAGATTGGACTGCAGCGTGTCCCAATACTTACCAATAAAAGGAAACCCAAGATTCCAGCCTGGCGTGGAAATGGCCATATTTGATAGATGGTCCCAACAAGGACTGGTAAAAGTTAAGCAAATCTTTGAAAATGATTCAAATGTTGTAAAAACATTTGAACAATTGAAAAATGAATTTAAATTATTACACAAAGAATTCTTTGCATACTTGCAACTCAGACATTATGGATTAAAGATTACCAGGAACACGGATTGGTCATGGAATCTGGGAAAATTGGAGAATTGGCTGACTTTGATAAAAGTCGGACGCATGTCGATAACCCCTTGCTATATACTTCTTAATGCCAATAAAGGCATTTCTGTATTGGAACACATAGCAACGACATGGTCCAGGTCAATTCCCTCAGAATTGGTAGAATCAAATAGTGTACAGAGGTCCATAGACCGAGTTTCTCGGGCCACTCTCTCTGCCACATGGAGGGAAGCACACCTTAAAATATTACATAGAACATACTTTACCCCAGCCCTAGGTTACAAAATACATAATTCAGAATTTAGGGCCTGCCCAAAATGCTCCCTTGTTGCAGCAGATCTGGTCCATATGCTATGGAAATGTCCAAAGATACGCCAATTTTGGCACAAAGTCGAATTTTGGCTTAATAAAAATCTGGTGGCTGCTCCTCTGGTACTTACTCTGGCACAGATTATTTTTTGTGTCCAATTGGAAGTACGGCAACAACCTCAGGAAAAATGAATCATTCTCACAATATTAGCCGCCAGATATCTGATTCTTAAACATTGGAAGAGCTCAAGGACTCCCTCAATTCCCGAGGTAAAAAATTGTTTGAAGAAACAATGCATGATCGAGCAAAGGGATACCAACACTGATAATGAAGGAGACATAAAAAAATTCTTTTTGAAATGGTCAGCCTTTATCAAAGGCTATCCAACCAATGAAATTGAAATGATAATTTTTCCATTCAGGAACTCAGAATTGGTCTTGCTCAATTTGTGGTAGGAGATGGGGGTGGGGGTTGGAGTCGGAAGGGTATGGACTAAATATATGATCCAAGTTAATTTCTCCCCCCCCCCTCCTTTTTTTTTTTTTTTTGGGCAAAGGGCAGAGGGGGAGGCGGAGGTCAATCAGGGAGGAAAAAGGAAAAAGAGGGGAGGCTTAATATAAGTCATATGTGTCAACAAACATAATCAATGCAACATGGCAACATGAGTTGCTACTTACATAATATGGTATGTAAAGTCATTTTTTTTCAGTATCAAGATTGCTGCTGCTATGATTTTGATTCATTTAGTAAATGCAGATAATGCTACATGGCAATATGAGTTAGTACTTATGTAAAGTGGTACGTTAAGTTATCTTCTTTTATGATGTAATAGATAAAAGTGATCTGTAATAAGAATGTTATTGCCATGTCCATGATTCAATGTTTCTCTTTTATCTTTTTTGTTTGTCTTGCCTTGTTGTTTTTTTTATTACTTAACGTATTAATCCTCAATAAAAGTGAAATGGAAGAAAAATGTATACTCTGTCTAAATCAGAAAATACAATTTGGGGTTTCAAGTCCCTTTAACAACTGCCGTTGTGCTAGAACCCCGCGGGGCTCCACCTTATTTTCCTGATAATTCTTAAAATAGTCTTCGGAATTAATTCCATAATGATAAAAACCATCACTTGTTACAAGAGAGATCACTTGTGCAGATTTATAGTGTAACTGATCACAAGATAATAATAGCGTTGGCATTTCTGTGCTAATCTATTATGCAGCCACGCCCCCTGCTGTCATGCAACCAGCTGCACGAGAGCAGGGCTTGTCAGTCATCTTGAGTGACAACCACAGCCGCTGCAGACATGTTAATAAGTAGGGCTAGTAATAAAACTGCTTCTTAAAGGGACACTGAACCCAAGTTTTTTTCTTTCATGATTCAGATAGAGCAGCAATTTTAAGCAACTTTCTAATTTACTCTTATTATCATTTTTTCTTCGTTCTCTTGCTATCTTTATTTGAAAAAGAAGACATCTAAGCTTTTTTGGGGGGTCAGAACTTTTTTATTGGTGGATGAATTTATCCACCAATCAGCAAGGATAACCCAGGTTATTCACCAAAAATGGTCCGGCATCTAAACTTACATTCTTGCATTTCAAATAAAGATACCAAGAGAATAAAGAGCATTTGATAATAGGAGTAAATTAGAAAGTTGCTTAAAATTTCATGCTCTATCTGAATCACGAAAGAAAAAATTTGGGTTCAGTGCCCCTTTAACTTCCAGTTGCAGGATCACATCAGGGAACCTGCACTGAAATGGCACCAAGGCTACTTGCAGCTTCAAAAATGTGGGCCCTTCTCTCCAACCCTCTGACTCCATGACCCACGAATGTGATTATTCAATATATTATGAACATTCAAAATCAAAATGGATTTGCATTATGTCGAAATAGCTTTTTAAAATTTGATTTTATATTTGAAAATCAACATAAAATTAGAATATTCTAACGAATATTACCAAATGTTGATTCAAATTTGAATACCAATTCCAAATGAGAATATTAGAATTTTTGCTAAACATTTGAAATTCGATTAAAACGGACGAATGTATAAAAAAATTTAAATTTCAAATTTTTCAGAATATTTGCCCATCCCTGTCATGAACGGCACAATGTGTTTACCACAGATGACAACCACGTGTTTCAGAGATCAGTACACCCCCCCCTCCCTTGCACTCTTACCTAATCCCTGGTGGTATAGGTAGGGTCGCCACCTCGGCCATGGTTTCCTGGACACGGAGCCTGTGTTATGCCTCTGGACATCACATGAATAGTGCTGATGAATAGCACAATGAATGTTTCTCCCGGCACACCCTACATCATGGGTAACTCATAAATGTCCAGGAAAACACGGCTGAGGTGGCAGCCCTATAGGGCTGCGGCATCGCTTGGGAAATCTGGGCATGCCGGTGACATCACCAAGCCCAGGAAGGTGAAGAGGGCTTAATAGAGAGTTTGGTGTTCAAGCCCTAGAAAGCTCCAAAAGTAGATCCACCGTGTCAAAGGTTCATGCTCTTTCAAACGGTGTGTGTCTTGGGGATTTAAGTATAAACACTTTAAAAAATGAAAAGAAAAAAAAAAAAGTACAGACGTTTTAAGCACAACAGATCTTCTAACCCTCCTATCAGGCCATCAAAAAGGCCTAGAAACCCCCCCAAGACCCCTTGTTTTAAAGCCCCATTAGCCCCTGTTAAAAATAAAGCCCCTATATAAGCAGACATCCCAACCTGCAAAAACTCAATTCAGGGAGGACCCCCCCCCCCCCAAAAAAAAATACATAAAAAGAAAACACTGGCAATTTACAAAGTGAATCATCAGCTCCCAGGTGTTTACAGGATGCACATTGGCTCAACTAACAAGTTGGGATGTCTGCTTGAGGCAGAACCTGTAAGAAAGGATAAAACTGTCAACAGGTTACCTCTCACTGCGTGTCTGACAGGGGCTACGAGGTGAAGACACCCTCTCTAACCTGCCTTATGTTATGGTAAGTTCTCATTAATGAGACAAATTTCATCCTAAAATTAGTGATGCATACAGATATTCCTGACAGCATAGCATGCATGTGTCCAGCGTCTTTATTGGCTGTTAGCCTGTCATACCTCCAAGTAAGATCCTTGTATTTCAAACTGCCGCCAAGGAGCAATCTGCTAGCCTTGCTTAATAGAGTCCAAATAAGCGGGTTACTTGTTGGTTCCAAGCTCCTTCAAACTAAGCAGTTATCTCCGGATAAGCAACTTGTGGATGGATCATACGGCCTAAACTCCTGTTCCTGGTCAGCTATTGTATTTCCATAAGGCATAAGTCATCTCTGATGATAGAAAGTTCGTAGGCATATAGTTACACAGACCAGCTGGATAGAATGTACTCTGCAAGTGCACTCAGTCAACGCACGTTTCGCCCCACAGTGCTTTGCGAACAAACCGGGGACTTTGTGGGGTAACTACAAACTTGGGCCTACGAACTTTCTATCATCAGAGATGACTTATGCCTTACGGAAATGCAATAGCTGACCAGGAACGGGAGTTTAGGCTGTATGATCCATCCACAAGTTGCTTATCCAGAGGTAACTGCTTGGTTTGAACCGACAAGTAACCCGCTTATTTGGACTCTATTAAGCGAGGCTAGCGGATTGCTCCTTGGCAGCAGTTTGAAATACAAGGATCTTACTTGGAGGTATGACAGGCTAACAGCCAATAAAGACGTTGGACACCTGTATGATATGCTGTCAGGAATATCTGTATGCATCATTTCATTACTGAGTACTTCCCATAATATGAGTGAGTGGGTGTGATTCTGTAGCCGCTCAGCCGATAGGTGCCCAGTGTGTAAAAGCAAGCACCGCCCTAGACAGGCAGAGCTCACTAACCATATATAGCCAAGTTTCCGGGATATTATGTTTAGTTTGCGGGTGTCAGGCAGACACTATTTCAATGCTGGAGACTTCCGGGAGAGTTGGGATGTCTGAATAAGGGTCAATACCTAGGTGATCAGTGTAGTAATAATGATCACCTGACATGAATAAATATGCATTTATTTGCATAGAGGTTTATGGGAGCTCCTATGTGCAGATCATAGTAACATAAATATACCAAAATGCCCTTATTTATATGAGGATAACACCTTGTTTAAGGAAAAAACACACTTTATTATAATTGTAATCAAAAACAGAATTTATGTTTACCTGATAAATTACTTTCTCCAACGGTGTGTCCGGTCCACGGCGTCATCCTTACTTGTGGGATATTCTCCTCCCCAACAGGAAATGGCAAAGAGCCCAGCAAAGCTGGTCACATGATCCCTCCTAGGCTCCGCCTTCCCCAGTCATTCGACCGACGTAAAGGAGGAAAATTTGCATAGGAGAAATCATATGATACCGTGGTGACTGTAGTTAAAGAAAATAAATTATCAGACCTGATTAAAAAACCAGGGCGGGCCGTGGACCGGACACACCGTTGGAGAAAGTAATTTATCAGGTAAACATAAATTCTGTTTTCTCCAACATAGGTGTGCCCGGTCCACGGCGTCATCCTTACTTGTGGGAACCAATACCAAAGCTTTAGGACACGGATGAAGGGAGGGAGCAAATCAGGTCACCTAGATGGAAGGCACCACGGCTTGCAAAACCTTTCTCCCAAAAATAGCCTCAGAAGAAGCAAAAGTATCAAATTTGTAAAATTTAGTAAAGGTGTGCAGTGAAGACCAAGTCGCTGCCTTACATATCTGATCAACAGAAGCCTCGTTCTTGAAGGCCCATGTGGAAGCCACAGCCCTAGTGGAATGAGCTGTGATTCTTTCAGGAGGCTGCCGTCCGGCAGTCTCGTAAGCCAATCTGATGATGCTTTTAATCCAAAAAGAGAGAGAGGTAGAAGTTGCTTTTTGACCTCTCCTTTTACCAGAATAAACAACAAACAAAGAAGATGTTTGTCTAAAATCCTTTGTAGCATCTAAATAGAATTTTAGAGCACGAACTACATCCAAATTGTGCAACAAACGTTCCTTCTTTGAAACTGGATTCGGACACAAAGAAGGCACGACTATCTCCTGGTTAATGTTTTTGTTAGAAACAACTTTCGGAAGAAAACCAGGTTTAGTACGTAAAACCACCTTATCTGCATGGAACACCAGATAAGGGGGAGAACACTGCAGAGCAGATAATTCTGAAACTCTTCTAGCAGAAGAAATTGCAACCAGAAACAAAACTTTCCAAGATAATAACTTAATATCAACGGAATGTAAGGGTTCAAACGGAACCCCCTGAAGAACTGAAAGAACTAAATTGAGACTCCAAGGAGGAGTCAAAGGTTTGTAAACAGGCTTGATTCTAACCAGAGCCTGAACAAAGGCTTGAACATCTGGCACAGCTGCCAGCTTTTTGTGAAGTAACACAGACAAGGCAGAAATCTGTCCCTTCAAAGAACTTGCAGATAATCCTTTCTCCAAACCTTCTTGAAGAAAGGATAGAATCTTAGGAATTTTTACCTTGTCCCAAGGGAATCCTTTAGATTCACACCAACAGATATATTTTTTCCATATTTTGTGGTAGATTTTTCTAGTTACAGGCTTTCTGGCCTGAACAAGAGTATCAATGACAGAATCTGAGAACCCTCGCTTTGATAAGATCAAGCGTTCAATCTCCAAGCAGTCAGTTGGAGTGAGACCAGATTCGGATGTTCGAACGGACCTTGAACAAGAAGGTCTCGTCTCAAAGGTAGCTTCCATGGTGGAGCCGATGACATATTCACCAGGTCTGCATACCAAGTCCTGCGTGGCCACGCAGGAGCTATCAAGATCACCGATGCCCTCTCCTGATTGATCCTGGCTACCAGCCTGGGGATGAGAGGAAACGGCGGGAATACATAAGCTAGTTTGAAGGTCCAAGGTGCTACTAGTGCATCTACTAGAGTCGCCTTGGGATCCCTGGATCTGGACCCGTAGCAAGGAACCTTGAAGTTCTGACGAGAGGCCATCAGATCCATGTCTGGAATGCCCCACAATTGAGTAATTTGGGCAAAGATTTCCGGATGGAGTTCCCACTCCCCCGGATGAAATGTCTGACGACTCAGAAAATCCGCTTCCCAATTTTCCACTCCTGGGATGTGGATTGCAGACAAGTGGCAGGAGTGAGTCTCCGCCCATTGGATGATTTTGGTCACTTCTTCCATCGCCAGGGAACTCCTTGTTCCCCCCTGATGGTTGATGTACGCAACAGTCGTCATGTTGTCTGATTGAAACCGTATGAACTTGGCCTTTGCTAGCTGAGGCCAAGCCTTGAGAGCATTGAATATCGCTCTCAGTTCCAGAATATTTATCGGGAGAAAAGATTCTTCCCGAGACCAAAGACCCTGAGCTTTCAGGGGTCCCCAGACCGCGCCCCAGCCCACCAGACTGGCGTCGGTCGTGACAATGACCCACTCTGGTCTGCGGAAGCTCATCCCCTGTGACAGGTTGTCCAGGGACAGCCACCAACGGAGTGAATCTCTGGTCCTCTGATCTACTTGTATCGTCGGAGACAAGTCTGTATAGTCCCCATTCCACTGACTGAGCATGCACAGTTGTAATGGTCTTAGATGAATTCGCGCAAAAGGAACTATGTCCATTGCCGCTACCATCAAACCTATTACTTCCATGCACTGCGCTATGGAAGGAAGAGGAACAGAATGAAGTATTTGACAAGAGTTTAGAAGTTTTGATTTTCTGGCCTCTGTCAGAAAAATCCTCATTTCTAAGGAGTCTATTATTGTTCCCAAGAAGGGAACCCTTGTTGACGGAGATAGCGAACTTTTTTCTACGTTCACTTTCCACCCGTGAGATCTGAGAAAGGCCAGGACAACGTCCGTGTGAGCCTTTGCTTGTGGAAGGGACGACGCTTGAATCAGAATGTCGTCCAAGTAAGGTACTACTGCAATGCCCCTTGGTCTTAGCACCGCTAGAAGGGACCCTAGTACCTTTGTGAAAATTCTTGGAGCAGTGGCTAATCCGAACGGAAGTGCCACAAACTGGAAATGCTTGTCCAGGAATGCGAACCTTAGGAACCGATGATGTTCCTTGTGGATAGGAATATGTAGATACGCATCCTTTAAATCCACCGTGGTCATGAATTGACCTTCCTGGATGGAAGGAAGAATTGTTCGAATGGTTTCCATTTTGAACGATGGAACCTTGAGAAACTTGTTTAGGATCTTGAGATCTAAGATTGGTCTGAATGTTCCCTCTTTTTTGGGAACTACGAACAGATTGGAGTAGAACCCCATCCCTTGTTCTCCTAATGGAACAGGATGAATCACTCCCATTTTTAACAGGTCTTCTACACAATGTAAGAATGCCTGTTTTTTTATGTGGTCTGAAGACAATTGAGACCTGTGGAACCTCCCCTTTGGGGGAAGCCCCTTGAATTCCAGAAGATAACCTTGGGAGACTATTTCTAGTGCCCAAGGATCCAGAACATCTCTTGCCCAAGCCTGAGCGAAGAGAGAGAGTCTGCCCCCCACCAGATCCGGTCCCGGATCGGGGGCCAACATCTCATGCTGTCTTGGTAGCAGTGGCAGGTTTCTTGGCCTGCTTTCCTTTGTTCCAGCCTTGCATTGGCCTCCAGGCTGGCTTGGCTTGAGAAGTATTACCCTCTTGCTTAGAGGACGTAGCACTTGGGGCTGGTCCGTTTCTGCGAAAGGGACGAAAATTAGGTTTATTTTTGGCTTTGAAAGACCTATCCTGAGGAAGGGCGTGGCCCTTGCCCCCAGTGATATCAGAGATAATCTCTTTCAAGTCAGGGCCAAACAGCGTTTTCCCCTTGAAAGGAATGTTAAGCAATTTGTTCTTGGAAGACGCATCCGCTGACCAAGATTTTAGCCAAAGCGCTCTGCGCGCCACAATAGCAAAACCAGAATTTTTCGCCGCTAACCTAGCCAATTGCAAAGTGGCGTCTAGGGTGAAAGAATTAGCCAATTTGAGAGCATGAATTCTGTCCATAATCTCCTCATAAGAAGAAGAATTATTATTGAGCGCCTTTTCTAGTTCATCGAACCAGAAACACGCTGCTGTAGTGACAGGAACAATGCATGAAATTGGTTGTAGAAGGTAACCTTGCTGAACAAACATCTTTTTAAGCAAACCTTCTAATTTTTTATCCATAGGATCTTTGAAAGCACAACTATCTTCTATGGGTATAGTGGTGCGTTTGTTTAGAGTAGAAACCGCCCCCTCGACCTTGGGGACTGTCTGCCATAAGTCCTTTCTGGGGTCGACCATAGGAAACAATTTTTTAAATATGGGGGGAGGGACGAAAGGTATACCGGGCCTTTCCCATTCTTTATTTACAATGTCCGCCACCCGCTTGGGTATAGGAAAAGCTTCGGGGGGCCCCGGGACCTCTAGGAACTTGTCCATTTTACATAGTTTCTCTGGAATGACCAAATTCTCACAATCATCCAGAGTAGATAACACCTCCTTAAGCAGAGCGCGGAGATGTTCCAATTTAAATTTAAATGTAATCACATCAGGTTCAGCTTGTTGAGAAATTTTCCCTGAATCTGAAATTTCTCCCTCAGACAAAACCTCCCTGGCCCCCTCAGACTGGTGTAGGGGCACTTCAGAACCAATATCATCAGCGTCCTCATGCTCTTCAGTATTTTCTAAAACAGAGCAGTCGCGCTTTCGCTGATAAGTGGGCATTTTGGCTAAAATGTTTTTGATAGAATTATCCATTACAGCCGTTAATTGTTGCATAGTAAGGAGTATTGGCGCACTAGATGTACTAGGGGCCTCCTGTGTGGGCAAGACTGGTGTAGACGAAGGAGGGGATGATGCAGTACCATGCTTACTCCCCTCACTTGAGGAATCATCTTGGGCATCATTTTCTCTAAATTTTGTGTCACATAAATCACATCTATTTAAATGAGAAGGAACCTTGGCTTCCCCACATTCAGAACACAGTCTATCTGGTAGTTCAGACATGTTAAACAGGCATAAACTTGATAACAAAGTACAAAAAACGTTTTAAAATTAAACCGTTACTGTCACTTTAAATTTTAAACTGAACACACTTTATTACTGCAATTGTGAAAAAGTATGAAGGAATTGTTCAAAATTCACCAAAATTTCACCACAGTGTCTTAAAGCCTTAAAAGTATTGCACACCAATTTTGGAAGCTTTAACCCTTAAAATAACGGAACCGGAGCCGTTTTTATATTTAACCCCTTTACAGTCCCTGGTATCTGCTTTGCTGAGACCCAACCAAGCCCAAAGGGGAATACGATACCAAATGACGCCTTCAGAAAGTCTTTTCTATGTATCAGAGCTCCTCACACATGCATCTGCATGTCATGCTTCCCAAAAACAAGTGCGCAATAGAGGCGCGAAAATGAGACTCTGCCTATGATTAGGGAAAGCCCCTAGAGCATAAGGTGTCCAATACAGTGCCTGCCGGTTATTTTTACATAATTCCCAAGATTAAAATAATTCCTCAAGGCTATGGAGTATAAAATATGCTTATATATAAATCGATTTAGCCCAGAAAATGTCTACAGTCTTAAAAGCCCTTGTGAAGCCCTTTTTTTCTTTCTGTAGTAAAAATGGCTTACCGGATCCCATAGGGAAAATGACAGCTTCCAGCATTACATCGTCTTGTTAGAATGTGTCATACCTCAAGCAGCAAAAGTCTGCTCACTGTTCCCCCAACTGAAGTTAATTCCTCTCAACAGTCCTGTGTGGAAACAGCCATCGATTTTAGTAACGGTTGCTAAAATCATTTTCCTCTTACAAACAGAAATCTTCATCTCTTTTCTGTTTCAGAGTAAATAGTACATACCAGCACTATTTTAAAATAACAAACTCTTGATTGAATAATAAAAACTACAGTTAAACACTAAAAAACTCTAAGCCATCTCCGTGGAGATGTTGCCTGTACAACGGCAAAGAGAATGACTGGGGAAGGCGGAGCCTAGGAGGGATCATGTGACCAGCTTTGCTGGGCTCTTTGCCATTTCCTGTTGGGGAGGAGAATATCCCACAAGTAAGGATGACGCCGTGGACCGGACACACCTATGTTGGAGAAAATGCATTTTTCACACTTTTTTGTTGCAGGTTTCTTACACATTATGATATATACTGTAAATAAAATAAGGGTATAATTTAAATCTGCTGGGTCTACTGAAAAAAAAAAAAATATAATGTGTGAGGGTTTGCCACTGAAAAACGACCTACAGTAGGTCCATAATGTGACCAGCATCTAAAAACTGCAAAACAGCTCAGTACAGGTGTGGAAATGGCTCAGCAGTTAAAGGGTTAATAAAAATATTTTTGCATAAAAGGAAAAAAAATCAGCTAAACAGCTGCACCAATCCTTATGCATTTGGAAGTTGGACATCTATTTTAGTTACTTTGGCGCCCTCTGTTAGTCGGAACAAAACATTCTAGATACAGTACTGTTGGACATTAAAGGGACAGTCTACACCCATACCTTAGATCTCTTACTGAATTTCCTTCTGCACCTCTGCAACCGCTATGTGGCATCAACAGGAAAAAAAAATATTTTAAATAGAATCTTTGTTTCTGTCGGTTAGAAATGGCCGCTCCGCTCCGCCTTACCATGATGTTATCGTCACAGTGCTTTTTAATTGTCCAGTATGAAGAGGATCACTAGTTAAAGGGACATGAAACCCACATTTTTTATTTCAGGATTCTGATAGAGCAGCAATTTTTTTTATTTCTTTATTTACAAACCAATTAGACATGTCTATCACAAGCTTACAGGAAAAGAAAACAACATAAGTACATACATCAGCTAAAGTTTTATACACATATTCCGTACAAGAGTACCCTTATAGCCCTATTCTTATAACAGTCCTCTTCCTATTAATCCTAACAGCTGTAGGAAAGAAAAGAAGGGACCACAAAAAAATTAAATGATTCAATTGTCTTACATGTGAATAACAGTTCTCATTGTAAAAATCTATCTAATTCCGTAGACCTATCAACTATAATCAAATACCAATTTTCTTAATTGGGGGTTTTATTTTACCTATTATTAAAAAACAATAACAAACAAAAACAAGACAAAACAAGACCCAGGAGACAACCCCTACATGGTCTCACTGCACCTAAGAGGGATAATATGCTCTGGCTGGTAACCTATTCCAACTCCGGGGTAAAAAGTCCAGCTTTGTGAAAAGGTCTCAAAATATCAACTTGTAACTCAGACGGTAATAATCTAATGACACCAATCCATTTATTATATAGGAATCTAACTTGATTTTCATTAGTTAACTCTTAAGTTCATTTGCTCTATGATTAATTGTGTAGTCATTTTTCCCCCAAACTCAGATATACTAGGATATTTTTTGGCTTTCCAATATCGGAATATTAAATTCCTTGCAATTTGTATTGCTGTGGTAATCAGAGAAAATTCTTCTTTAGCAAATTTTGTAGGGAAAAGAAAGAAACAGATACTCTCGGGTGAAAATGTCACAGGATGTCTCAGTAATCTGTTCAATTCAAAGAAGTAATTTTCCAGCCTCCAGTGAGATTTAAAAGACCTTTATTAATCTCTTGCAGGGTCCATCATATAAACAACGTTTCAAACCTTAACTCGGTTCTTAATCATGTCTATTGAATAGTGTACAGGTGTGTCTTTTATACCTGTCCAAAAATTTATCAGATTTCACAATAGTGCCATCTTGTGGTCAAAATTTAAAATTACATGTGATAAAATAAAATAAAGTACTCAATTTTTGTAGTTTCAGATTTTTGTAAATCTATTTCCTCTTAGTATTCTATATTTATCACATGAATATTAAAACCAAAATATAAACATATGCAAAATAAAACCTATACACATAATTAAATCAGAATCAAAATTGCTACTACAGATAATGCTACAACCATCTATCAGAAAAATAATGACCATTCAAATTCTTTGTTAAGACCTTCAGGTATCATTGTATTTAATTTGTTTATCCAAAACATCTCCCTTGTTTTGAGCAATTGGTCCCTGTCACCTCCCCTCCTGGGTCTGTCAACTTGTTCAATAACTTGAAATCTAAGTTGACTGATGTTATGACCCATGGAGAGGAAGTGACTGGAAACAGGAGCTTCTGTATTTTTGTTTCAAATGTTGGATTTGTGTTCAGTGATCCTAGTTCTTACCTCCCTACTCGTTTCTCCTATATAAATTCTGGCACACAGACATTTGATGAGATATATAGCATATGTGCCTCTGCATGTTAAGTGTTTCTTTATTGGATATTTGGTCCCCTTAGTGGGATGAAAAAAATTCTTCCCCTTTATTATGGAGCTGCAATGACTACAATGTAAGCAAGGATAACATCCTCTGTTGTCAGATCCTATTGTTGTTTGTAATGTTTTCTTTTTGCTGCCTATATCTGCCCGTACTAATAAATCTCTCAAATTTTTAGTTTTTTTGTAGGCTACCATAGGTATGTTTCTGAAATCTTCAACATGGGGGTTATAATCTCTGAGTATGTGCCAGTGCTTGTTTATAATGTGGGATATTTTTGATCCTAAGGTGTTATATTGAGTTACAAATATCATTCTGTTTTCTTTTGTTTTGTCTTTTTTAGTTTTATCTTCCTTATTTTTAAAATATTTCAATTGTTTTGTAATTAAATCTTCTGGATAGCCTCTTCTTTTAAATTTTTCTGCCATTTCATTTAGTCTTGCTTCACATTTATTTTTATCTGTCACTATTCTTTTCACTCTTTCAAATTGACCTTTGGGTATGGCTTCTATTGTCTTTTTTGAATGAAAACTGTCATATTGCAATATTTTATTTTTGTCTGTGGGTTTCACATATAAATCGGTTTTTAAAAAACCTTCTTCAATATATACAAAAGTATCTAAAAAGGCTACTCCTGTTTCCTCCATATTGAGTGTAAATTTTAGCCCAGCAACAGATGAGTTGAGATGTTGAACAAATTGCAATTACTTCTTTGAATTGTACCTTGGGGTTTGGCTAACCCATTCCTGTGCCCCAGACAGAAGAAGGTGCTGTCTTTCACCACAATTTTACATTCAGTAATCTGTTCAACCAGAAGGCAATTTTTCCCACAATTGATGTATCTTTGGACAAAACCATAAGCAATGAAGTATATCTGCTGCAGGAGCATGACAATGAAAACAATTCCCGCTGGACCGCTTATCCCATTTAACTAGCCGGGAGGGAGTGATGTATGCTAAATTTATCAAATAACTATGAGATTCTTTCCATGCGATAAACTTATTTCCGACCAATGTCACACTCTGTTTAATATCTTGAACTAATATATCAGGAAAGATTTTTTGCCACTTGAGGGTGAGCTCTTCTAGGTGCGAATTACCGAATATTTTCATTCTCATTTTGTACCATATTGAAATTGAATGATAACCCATCCAAAAAAATCTGTAAACCTGATTCTACTATCCCCATCTGAGAATTACCCTGCGCTGCGTGAGTTAAATATTTATAGAATTGCCTGATCTGGAGAAAAGCAAAAAAATGTTGCCTAGGTAAATCAAATTCATCTTGTAATTGTGCAAAAGATTTCAGGATACCCAGGTCCTTATCAATTAATTGTTCAAGGTTCTCTATACCCCTCACTTTCCACAAATGAAAAATGCCAAAACTTAACCCTGGGGTGAACTCGGATGCCCCAGTATAGGTAAAAATATAGAGAACCTATAATTTATCTTGAGATCAGAACAGAATTTTTGCCAGACTCTAACAATATTACTAATAGTCTTAATGTTCAATACTAATGCTGGTAACCTCTCTATGGGAGTATGTAAAATCGCCTTCAGTGTAAAAGGTTTTATTAAGCTACTCTCGAGATCTAAAAATGAACAATATTCCTTTTCCGTTATCCAGTCAATTGCCACCTTTAACATTGTGACCTGGTTATATATTTTAAGATTTGAAAGACCAAACCCTCCAAACTCTTTATCTAGATATAAGGTACTTTTTGCCAGTCTAGATCTTTTTTTACCCCAGATAAAAAAATTACAGTCTTTCTCGTATCTCTTCAAATCTGCATTTGTGATGAAGATTGACAGATTTTGGAGCATATATAATAAACGTGGGAATAAGAAAAATTTTACCACCATAATTCTGGCAGACACTGACATAGGTAATGGTCTCCATTTTTCTAGCAAGGTTTTACTTTCTTGAAAAAACTTAACATGATTTAACGTATACCAATGAGATGGATTTAAACTCAGGTATTACCCTAAATATTTAATATGCTCAACTTCACGAAACGGATGATGAAAAAGATAACCTTTGGGACGACTAATCCATAATATTTCAGATTTAGGGTAGTTTACTTTGTATCCTGAAAAAGTGCCAAATTCATTTACTATATCTAATAATCTCGGAATACTATAAGCTGTTTGGGAAAAAAAATAATGTCATCGGCATATAAGGACAAAATTACCTTGCCATCTCCCAAATTAATTCCATCTAATACTTGTCTTAATCTTATCGCTAACGGTTCTATTTAAAGATTAAACAGTAATGGCGACAGCGGGCAACCTTGTCTGGTCCCTTTAGTTAAGATAATTTTTGGTGAGAAATGTCCATTTATGTAAAGGGTGGAGCAAGGGGCCTTGTATATTAATTTCATAAAATTAAGACAATTACCTGTTATGCCAAAACGCGATAATGCAGTGAATAAATGATCCCATACTATTGCATCACATGCCTTTTCAGCTATTAGGGTCAGAAGCGCTAAATCTACCTTGCTTGATGAAGCTACAGACTTACTTTTATTCCAATAATGGTTCAAAACTAGGAGGACTTTTCGTATATTCTTTGATATGCTTCTACCCGGCATGAAACCTGATTGATCACAGTGGATCAAGTTATTAATACTATTTTCAGCCTTTCTGCAACTATAGCTGTAAGAATTTTATAATCGTTGTTTAACAACGATATTGGTTGATACGCATTAGGATTTTCTGGGTCTTTATCTTTTTTACGTAATAAAATAACCGTAGAGGCACAAAAAAGGGTAGATTCTAAAGAGTTTTTTTTATATAATATTGATTATATAAATCACACAGCGTATCACCAAAATCATTTTTAAGAATTTTATAAAATTCAATAGGCACTTGATCCGGCCCAGGAGCTTTGTTTGATTTGGCCTTATCTATAGCTTTTAGAATTTCTTCTGCAGTTATATGTCGGTTCAATTCTGTACGTTCCTCTGATGTAATTTATGGTAGGGACACGTGATTCCAAAATTGCTCTTTTACCTTCTCATTACATGGGTCTACCGAATATAATTTTTGGAAATATTCATGCATTATCCGGCATATCTCACTAGGTGAGGTGACTCTCAAGTTCCCTTGTTTAATGCTAGCAATATTTTTACTCCCGCCCCTGCCCTCCCTTAATCATTTTAGCTAAAAATTTTGCTGACCTCCCGTGGTAGCGTGAAAAAAAAAAGCATTTGCTCTTCTGTCTTGTTTGGCATTTTTAACCTTCATGAACCCCTCTCTCTCTGTTTTTGCTTTCAAGTAGCTGGACCAGGTTACATTGTTAGGATTATTAACATAGGATTTGTAATTGTTTTTTAATTGATTAGCTAATTGTATCTCTCGTGACCGAATTTTTTTTTTCCATTTAACCAGATATGCTTTTATTTCCCCACGCAAGACCGCTTTTGCGGCTTTCCAAAACGTCTCTATCTTGTGGAAATAATTCTTATTTTCTAATGCATATTGTCTCCATTTATGAATTAAGAATCTATTAAACTCGATGTCGTGAACAAGGTATTTCGGGAAGAAAAAATTGTTAGTTCCTGATTTATTAAGTTTAATACCATCTCTACCTAGACCTATTATTGCATGGTCGGAGATAACTATATCATCTATTGTTTGATTTAAATCAAGTGTCAACATCACTTCATTTATTAAAAAGAGGTCTATGCGGGACATTGCCTTGTGTGTCTTGGAAATACATGAAAAAGTTTTTGTATCTGGGTTTTTCATACGCTAAACATCATAAATATTGTACTGAAATTTTCTAGCAAGAAGAATTGCAACCCCTCTCTTACGCTTAGGACCTGGAGCGGAGATTATCTCACCTATCCAACTGTGTTTAAGTCTTCCTATCTCTTCATCTTGTAAGTGAGTCTCCTGTTCTTTTTTCTCAAGAGTTTTAAAATTATAGACCTCTTAGCTGGGGAGGTTATCCCCCAACATTCCATGAAACAATATTAACCATCCCTTTTAGAGAAAGAAAGAAAGAAAGAAAGAAAGAAAGAAAGAAAGAAAGAAAGAAAGAAAGAAAGAGAAAAAAAAAACAAAAAACGACATAAAACATTAAACACAAAACATAAACTAGGCTGCCACATTGGGAAAACACTGGGAATCTCCTTATCATACAAATCCTTTCCTACAAACCTAGAGGGATCTAATATATTCACTAGCTTCCTGAGGTGTTTTCAGGGTAATATTTTCACTGTTGGCCCTGAAACAAATTTTTGCTGGGTACATTAGTCTAGCCTGCACTCATTTTTGGATCAATAAGGTACAAAAGGGGGACATCTCTCTACGTTTCGAAGAGGTCTCGCTCGAGTAGTCCTGAAATAGCAGGATTTTATCCTGACCTACCATTAATGGGGATTTCTGTCTGTATTGTCTCATGATTGTTATTTTGTCTTGGAAGTTAAGGTATTTTACCATGATGGGTCTTGGTTTATTATTATCTGCCTTCATAGCGCCCATTGTATGTGCCCTTTCAACCAGAAAAGATGACTCAGATGTTTGCAGCCCCAGCAATTCAGGGAGATCTTTAGATGTAAATTTAATTAGATCTTGGAACTGGCCTGTATCTGGGAGACCTATTATTTTTAAGTTTAAAGGTCAGTCGGCTTTGTACAGAACTTTTTACAAAGCCGACTGACCGAAATTCAATGCTCCTGTATACAAGTTGTCACCCTGCAGGGATAAAAAAAGCCTTGCCCACATCACAATTCCGCAGGGTGGTGAGAAATAATTCAACCAGAGAAGGTAAAGAAGAACAGCTTACCAGCATGTATCAGAAATTCAAGGAAAGGAAATATGAGGAGGATGTATTACAGGGAGCTTACACCCAAGCCTTGAATATGACTCAAGAACAAGCTTTGACTAACAAAGAACAGAAGAAAGACAGAGCTATGGACAGACTAACATTTGTCACTGAATATAGTCCGGACAAGAGAGATCTCAGAGGAGTTTTAAACAAACATTGGAAAATCATTTCAAGTGATAAAACATTACCACTCCAAGAAACTAGCCCTCCAATGATCAGCTATCGGAGGGGCAAATCTCTTAGGGACATACTGATGCGTCCTGATTGGACCCAGGCCTATACAAGTGCCACATGGCTGAAACAAGGCAAGAAAACTGGATGCTTTAAATGTTTGGGGTGCACGACATGTAGTGCACTTATACAATGTAGTGAATTTACACACCCATGGACCAAAAAGAGGTTCAAGATCATGTATCGTGTTACCTGCACAACCGCTTTCATCATATATTTGTTACACTGCATATGTGGCAAATTCTATGTTGGGAAAACCGTAGATGATTTGCGCACACGAATGGCGAACCACAGAGCAGCCATCAGAACAGCCATAAAGAACGGGGACTCTGAACAACCAGTGGCCAGACCGCCAAACATGGACACACTGTCAAAGACCTGAGATATGTGATAATTGACCATGTTCCCCCCTTATCTAGGGGAAGTGACAGAGGAAAACTATTGCTACAAAAGGAGTCCAGGTGGATACACACATTGGACACATTAACCCCTAAGGGACTGAATACAAATTTTGATTTACATTGTTTCCTCTAATATGATGATGAAAATTTTACTATCTTTTTTTCAGGAGGAGTGATTTAACACCATACCTTGACATGTTTAAAACATGTACAGCAATGACACTCCAGTATGCCTTCAGTTGTGTATCTATAATCATTATTGTATCTAAATCTCATCCATAACCGAGTAGGAGCTAGATATTTATACTAGTCCCAGGATATCAGTCTAAATCCTATGCTTGATCCAGAGATTTATCGATATGACCTTAAGTCCCTCTATATAGACTTACCAGTAGCGAGCACATTGCTGTCATTTAGCCCCCCGCCCCCATCCCTCTTTTCCTCAGATACCAGGCTAAAATGCCAATGTAAGACAAATATGGTTCTAAGGTATATATTAGTGTCGTGATATCTAATAAATTGTATATAGATGAAGTTAAGCGGGGCGCTTTGTACATTCTATACTTACAGTACTGTTTCCTTGTATGTGTCAGAATGCATTACCGTTGCTAAGTTACGGTAATTTTTACTTTGCTTTTTCTTTGCAGTTGGCCTGCTGGGTTTTCCGTAGTGCTGCCTCGCGCATGCGCAGTTGCGCTGGGTACACGCTGTCGGAAGCCCGACGCAGGCAGAGCTGGATGTGTGCACCTGGGGTAAGAGATTATTTGTATATATAAGGGGTTTATTATGTATTATATGTTGTTATGTTTGATAAAGGGGGAAACCCCGAAACGTTACTGAGTTAATAAAAGTCCACTGTGGTGGTGAAATAAGTCCTATGAGTGCGGTCTCTGACTTTTTACATTTATATATATATATATATATATATATATATACATACACACACAAACGCGTTGTGCAGTACGTTGCTTATTGTACTGCACAACATATATACACGTCAGAGCTGCAGGAAGCTCCAGCAGTCTTGGCTGTTAAGTTACAGCCAAGAGCTGGAGTTCATCGGTGCTCCAATTCCATATGACGGTAGATGCCAGATCGTTACAGACAGTGACACTATGTGCGTCACCGTCTGCAACAATCATCTGCTGGTGCCGGCAGGAGGTGTGGGAGGGAATCCAGAGGCGGGTGGGTGGTCTAGCAGCGGAGGGAGTGGGAGGGTCCTATACTGTAGGGGGAAAAATTAAGGGAGAGGGAGGGAAAGAGAACTACACTACAGAAAAATGGTGGTGGGGGTGGATCCCTAATGATCACTGGAGGGGGGAGGTGGAGGGAAAACTACACTACAGAAACTAAACAAATAAAATCAATTACATTAAAAAAAAAGTGTTATATAGATACTGGCAGACAGCTGCCAGTACCTAAGATGGTGGGCAATAGTTAGAGGGGGGAGGGTTATAGAGCTGTTTGGGAGGGATCAGGGAGGTTAGGTTGGAGGGTAAGGGGATCCTACACTTCAGAAAATATAAATAAATTAATATATATATATATATTATATATTGGAACACTGTCTGTCAGTACCTAAGATGGGGGTGACCAGTAGAGCTGTTTTGGAGGGATCAGGGGGTGGGAAGTGTTGGGTGGCAGGGTAATCTCTACACTAAAGCTAAAATTAACCTTCCAAGATACCTGATTAACCCCTTCGCTGCCAGGGATTTCAGAGGTGTGGTGCACAGCTGCAATTAGCAGCCTTCTAATTACCAAAATTAAGTTTAGCTATCAGTCAGCAAGTGCAGCCCAGAGAGCTCAGGATATGAATCTTTGCTGCTGTGTTTAAGTTGCAGAATGAAATCTCACTTTGATGATTTTTTTTTGTTTGTACACAGTAATGTGTTGTAGCCAAATGGTAAATGACATTATTATGTATTGGAGATACAGTGATCAGTTTGTTAGGCCAGGCAAAACATAAATTATGCTTACCAGATCATTTCCTTTCCTTCTATACAGGGAGCGTCCACAGCTGCATTCATTACTTGTGGGACACACTGAACCTGGCCACCAGGAGGAGGCAAAGACACCCCAGACAAAGGCTCAAATACCTCCCCCACTTCCCTCATCCCCCAGTCATTCTGCCGAGGGAACAAGGAACAGTAGGAGAAATATCAGGGTGAAAAAAAGAGTCCACAGCTGCATTCATTACTTGTGGGAAATTATACCCAAGCTACAGAGGACACTGAATGCTAACGGGAGGGTAAAAGGAGAGGCGGCCCCCATCTGAGGGCACCACAGCCTGCAAAAACCCATTCTCCCGAAGGCTGCTTCAACAGAAGCAAAAAGGAAAAACAAAAACTCTTTGGAAATAGAAAGTAAGGAGGACCAAGTAGCCGTCCAACAATTGGATCCACAGAGATCTCATGCCAGAGACCCAAGATGACATCACGGCTCTCTAACTGAACCGTAAACCTCTGGGGAGGCTTATGCCCCACTATCTTCTATGTCAAGCGGAAGACATCCCTCAACTAAAAATAAGGAAGTCAACAATGCCTTCTGACCCTTGTGCTTCCCAGATACAAATATTCAACAGAGAAATCTGTCTATTCTTATGTAGCCTGAAAAAGACATCAAGGCACAATTCCATAAAGAGAGAAAACCTTTTCCCTCTAGAGAAGGAATAGACATATAAAAAAAGACCACAATCTCTCGATTGAAGTCACAAATAGACACAACCTTAGGAAGAAAACCTTAATAGATTCATATAACAGCCTTATTATAGAGGAAACACCAATAAGGAGCATGTATTGCAAGGTTGCAACAGAGACTATTGCACATAGAAGCAATCTACCGATGGATTAAAGAAAATTGAAGATAAAATTCAAAGACTACCTTATGCATAGGTACAAAAGTAGCCCGATGTAACCCCCTAAAATTAAGATCTAAGCTCCACGAAGGAGCATCAGATTGGCTCACCGGCCTGAACGCAGACAGAGCCCTAGCAAAAAAAACAAAAACTGTATGCCCGGAAGCTCAACGAGCCTCTAGAACAGAAGAAACAATCAGGGCCCAGAAATCGTCCCAATAAGTAACTAGCTAAGATCATCCTGGAGGAAAAAAAGGGAACCCTGGCAGGCCAGAATAGAGTGCCAGGATGAATCTTGCTCTTCCCGACAGAAGGGGTCCTCCACACGTATGATAGATGACGAGTAACCAGCTTACGTGCTGAAGGAGAGGACCATAACCTCTCAGAACAAAACCCTCTTTCGGCTAAGACCAAGCGACCTTTTGAAGTCCACCTCAGAGGAATAAGATGCGATGAAGCAAAAGGGGCCTTGACCCCGCAGATCCCTGCGACAAGGTAACCTCCATGGAGGCGAAACCCCTAGACCGCAAACACGATCTTGCGGTCACAAACGGAGCAATCAGTCACACTGGCGCCTGCTCCTGCTAGGATCGAGCCATCACTCAAGAAAAAGTGATATGGCAGAAAAAGAAAAAAGGTTGTATTGAACCTCAAAGGCATTAGCTCCTCCTGAGGATCCCTGAACCACGACCCATTAATGGGTAACCTGGGATAGGTAAGGACGTCTTGAGATTCTTGATCTGCGTCCCCATTTAGATACAAACATCCGAAAACCCTCGGATAGACCTTATCCCCAGATCAAGGGAATGATTGTAGAGAACATCCGTCACTGAAGATCACACTCAGACAGTGGATCGCTGACAACGAGCAGTAGTAGGCCTCTGCCCACCACCAAACTCGAGATACAACCCTCTACGCAGGAGAATCTCTCTTTCTCAGAAAGAAATCTAATCTACTGAAAGAAAAAGGCTGACTAGAATACATACACTGGGATGAACCCAGAACAAACCCTCAGAGCAAAATGCTCGCCTGAGGAACCATAAGACTAATCAGAAGGGAATCTCCTGAATCCCCAGTCTCCCATAGGACACGCTCTCCGTCAAACTGACAGGCTTGCGACTTAAGTCAAAACCGCCCCGGGAGAGCTAAGAGAAATGTCCCTCAGGACAGGGAGATCTGGACAAGGACAATGGAGAGCGATTCTCCCAACCGGTATTCTAGGTAAATCTGTTAAGACAGATTCAAAACAGTGCCATGCTGATGTCTCGGCCTCGGCTGAGATGAGACCTGTCAAAGGGAAGAAACCCAAGAAGGGCCCCAGGACAAAAAACATCACCCCCACCACAGAGCCAGCGATGGCCTGAAGGGGGTCTGGAGGGCACAACCTGATGAAGTAAACTCTAACTTCACAAGATCTAAGGAAATATCTTCCTGTTTGTAAAGACCAATTTAGCATCCAGGGATCCACCCTGGCGCCTATACCAGAGAACTCTGGTCTGAGGATCGAAGAAAACAGATGAAAATCCCTACAAGTCTTCTAACAGATGGTAGTAAGTAAACCAGAATCGCCAAGACCAGGGTGCTACTGATAATTCTGGAATCAGGATACTGCCAAGTTAAACCCCAGATCCCCCCAAAAAACCTAGGATCAGAAACGAGGTTTACTGGAAGAGACAGTCCATAAGAACCGGATTTTACCCAAAAAGAGGAATGAACAAGTAAAAATATCCTTCTCGACAGTGATCCTGCAGTGTTCCTCCCGAACAAAAGGAGAGCGAACCTTATATTCTCCCACAAAAAGGAGGAGACATGATAAGCTCTGCTTAAGTACCATAGAACTCAAATAGGACGGGAGACCCCTCCCTTTATTGGACCATGAAACAACAGTGGCATGAACATTTTCTCACACTGCGATAGGTACCGGGACAATGACTCCAAAAGTCACCTGAAAAGCTTCCCTCTCTCTGCCGAAAGACAAAATCAAGAGAAGAAAAACTGCCCAGAAAGGCAGGATGTAAAGCCTAGCTCCGGCCTCTAGGACCCCTGGATCCTATATGATTCAGAATCAAGCGCCCATCCAAGATAGTACCTAAAACAGGTCCTTCCTGTCATCTAGGTTAGATGGACCTGCTCTGCCTGGACTTAACCGGAATAGCTCAGGTCAACACGGAAATAACTCCTCTTGAGTAGAAGGAAAAAGAGTAGGCTTAACCGACATAACTGCCAGAGCAACTCAACGACTAAATAGAAAATTCTGAAGTTTCAGCTTATGTTAGAAGACTGAGAATAATCCAGATAATGAAGTATAAGGTCCACGGATTAAATCTGTCTTGAAAATATCGAGGGGACCATCACCTTGAACTGAGACCAAGATGCTTCCACAGGAAGTTTTCAGAAATTGCGACAACCGAAGTCGTCAGTATCTAATATCCCATATGACGAAACGTCTTCCTAAAAAGAGTTTCTACAACAACCAAGAGTTTTAAACAAAAAACTATCCTGAAACGGAATAGAAAAAGAAAATAGGCAAGCTCACAAAAAGTGATAGCCAAGAAGGAATGTGAAAAAAAAACAGGTCCTGCCACAAACCCCCCTATAGAGCTCGGAACTGGGATTCTATAAATAAATAAATAAAAAAAAAAAAAAATATATATATATATATATATATATATATATACACATACACACACACACACGAGAAGGAATAGGATCTCCATTCTTCTCCACCCGTCTAATCAAGATCGCTATCTGATTTAGAGTACTGAGATTCGACAACAGATCACTACTAGGAATCTCTAACATCGCCAAAACTTCTCTCAGAAGCAAGCGCAAACATGCCGTTCTAAATCTAAATGCTAAATCCTCTTCAGTCAGAGGAATCAAATCAGCAGACTCCGACCCTGGAGGTCCTACCTCTGAAGTCTCAGAGAGAACGACATCCCCAGATGACTGATCGGATACAATCATCAATTTACACAACCGTCCCTGGGCGGGAGTGCATTGATTAACCCTTCTGTTGCACATAGCAAGAAGAGGCAAAATCTCTAAGGCCGTAGAGATGGCCATGCGGAACTGCTCAGTAACATCTGGTGGAAAAAAGCCCCCTTCAGGCGAAGGATCAGCGGTACCCGGGAAACCGCATGTGTAGGAACAGAAGATTCTAGGGAACACACCTCACGGGACAAGGAATCCTCAGAGGCGGACGTCTCAGTGGTCTCTAACATCTCAACATTGGTTGATGAGAACACCCTGTTGCGTCCTACAGAACATAATTGAGAGGGCTGGACTACCTGGGCCTCCTCACAATATACACAGGTATCAAATTCTGTATTAGAGGGATCCCCCTCTAAATTATCAGAATCCTCCATAACTCGTCTAATTTAAAATGATAGAAAAAATAACTGGCACCTTATACCCCAATGGCTGGGGCACTCGCCACCTCCTATAACCCAGACAGAGAAATTTGCTCCTCTCCGCAGACACTCGGTCAGGAATAGGAAATGGTAAAAACGTGACCACGCCCAGTCACACGGTGCGTCATGCAGGACCGCCCCTGCTAAGGAAAAGCACGCCAGCTTAATATAACTGCGCAGCTCTCAAATATGAATAAAAAATAACCTGTACATTCTGTATTAGCCTATGAGCCTAAACGTCTCCTACACATAAAGCAGCCAAAATCACATAACAAATATAATTAAAACCCCCACTGTTCAATAATCCCCCTCATGGGATATTAACCCTTGATTCCATAAAGATAAAAGGAGTCCCACTGTGACCCTGTCTTCTATCGTTAACATATGTATAAAAATAATGAAATGATTTTACCAGAATATATGCCGTGGAAAGTTTGACAGACTGTAGTGTTGCTTCTGACATGGACTTGAGTAAAGAAACTCTGATTGCTTAGGAGCTGTTAATATGAGTCTGGATGGTTTCACAGAAAGACTCTCCCTGCATCTCCAGACTCAAACTTTCATCAATGCTCTCACTGAGAGGCTGACCAGACTACTTAAATCTCCAGTCCCATCTCAAAGGGTAGATACCCTTCCTAAGAGACTACTCTGAAATCTTCTGACACTTCTCTGCCAACCTCCTGTGACAAAAGGGAAAGAATGACTGGGGAATGAGGGAAGTGGGGGAGGTATTTAACCCTTTAGCTGGGGTGTCTTTGCCTCCAAAAGTAATGAATGCAGCTGTGGACTCTCCCTGTATTAAGAAGGAAATATAAACACGGAACCAATGTTAAATAAAGATTTGATTACACAATAAATACATTTTAAAACCTATTCTGTGTGTGATCTGATAACAATCTGGAAATTTAACCCAAAAATTGTTATAAACTTGAAGCACCAGGTGCTCATTTGTCACGTAAACATGACAAAAAAAAAAACATTTTAACCCCTAGACGCCAAAGGATGGAATGCAGCATCCTATCTTATATGGTGTCCCTTTTACGCAATCAAGAACCGGGGGGCTGGGTGTGCCAAGCAGAGTACGCAATCCCCATGATGCAATCCTGGCCTTGAAGTCACGTGATCACATTGATGATCACGTGATTTCATTTTTACACCAAGTGTTGACATCAGAACTTTGTTCCTATGATGCCATCACAAAGGGGTTGTGGCATATTTACATGTTCTAAGTTGCATGTAACTTTAGCACATTCGACCCTACAACTGTGTTTAACCCCTGCAAAGCCAAACACTTTCTGGCATATGGGAGGTTAAAGAACGTGTGGGCATTGTTAAACACATAGTTAAAGTCCCACTTAGGAGCCAAAGAGAATTGCTGGTACCAAGTATACAACTGCAGATTGGCTCACTGGCCAGCAGTTATTTATTGCTTCTGAGTGGGACTTGAACACTGAGTTGCAGGGTCAGTAGTGCTAAAGTTACAGGCTGTAACGATTTGGTTCCCATTGAGGTGGTAAATTGTGGAGACTGGTAATAAAAACATTTATCTCCATTAAAGTCTATAGATTTGTCAGGTTACTGCCAGTTCCCAAGCTTTGCCACCTCAATGGAAACTAGGCCTGCTTAGAGGGTAATATTTGCGCTACAATGTCCCTTTAATGCAACTTTGAATCTTTAAAGGGACACTGAACCCAAATTTTTCCTTTCATGATTCAGATAGAGCAGCAATTTTAAGCAACTTTCTATTTTACTTCTATGATCAATTTTTATTTGTTCTCTTGGTATCTTTATTTGAAAAATAAGGCATCAAAGCTAAGGCGCCAGGCCATTTTTGGTTCAGACACTGGACAGCACTTGTTTATTCGTGCTGTCAAATCAGCAAGGACAACCCAGGTTGTGAACCAAAAATGGGCCGGCTTCTAAACGTACATTCTTGCTTTTCAAATAAAGATTGCAAGAGAACGAAGAAAAATTGATCATAGGAGTAAGGAGAAAGTTGCTTAAAATTGCTGCTCTATCTGAATCACGAACAAACTAATTTGGGTTTAGTGTCCCTTTAATCAGTGCCATGCAAGTATAGATTGTGTTACAAGCAATTGTTTTAAAGGGACATAAAACACAATTTTTTTCTTTCATGATCCAGACAGAACATAACATTTTCTAATTTATTTCTATTATCATATTTTCTTTGTTTTGTTATCCTTTGTTGAACAGCAGGAATGTAAGCTCAGGAGTGTGCACGTGTCTGCAGCACTATATGGCAGCAGTTGTGCAACAGTGTTATACATTAGCAGGAGCACTATTTCCTGTCATGTAGAGCTTCAGGCATGTGCACACTACCTATCTAGATATCTCTTCAACAAACAATAACACAAGAATTAAATAATAGAAGTAAATTGGAAACTTTTTAAATATTGTATTCTCTATCTGAATCATGAAAGAAAAAAATGTTTTCTTGTTATCCTTTGTTGAAAAGATACCTAGGTATGCTCAGGAGTAGGCAAGCACTACTGCAAGCTAGCTACTGATTGGTTGTTGCACATATATGCCTCTTGTCATTGGTTCACCTGATGTGCTCAGCTAGCTCCAAGTAGTGCAGTGTTATTCCTTCTACAAAGGATACAAAGAGAACAAAGCAAATGTGATATTAAAAAAATAAAATGGGAAAGTTGTTTAAAATGAAATGCTCTGTCTGAATGATGAAAGTAAAATGTTGGGTTTCGTGTCCCTTTAAGATTTATGCTGGTATCAAAGTGTTGGGTATGTAGAATATGTTCTGTCATTGTTATAGAACGTTATGTATAACTTTATTTTAAAGGGACATTAAACACCCTGAGGTTGCAATATAAAATGATAAAATGTTTGTATGCGTGTGTGTGTGTGTATATATATATATATATATATATATATATATATATATATATATATATATATATATATATATATATATAAAAGATACAATGCAATATACTTTAGTTATTTATTTTGTCCCCTTTTCCTCTAATTCCATTCTGAAATTGTGAGCTTTTCAGTTCCTGTTAGAAATGGAAGTGCAGATCACTGTTATATTCCTCACAGCCATTGGCTGCACATTCTAGTGACCTATTTATAACTGTCCCTGATTGGCCACAGAAGAGAAGGTAACCTAAGTTACAACATGGCAGCTCCCATTGTTTTAGACACTAAAACTTTACACTGATTTTGTCAATACTTAAACAGCTAATGAGACTTTACAAAATACATCTACATGTTATTCTCAGACTAATCTTTTCTTTGAATGCATCATTCTACCTAGCATTTATTTAGTGTTTATTGTCCCTTTAATAAAACCTAATAGAAATATATTTAACAGACGTCACAGTACTGATCAGACTTCTCAGATAATCTAGCTCTATGTAAGAAACAGTTCTCTAACGTTTGCCTTTAGCATTGTTATGTCTCTATAAAAAGCAATTATTATTATTAATAAAGAGACATGAAATCAAAAATATTCCTTTCATGACTCAGAGCATCAAATTTTAAACATTTCTAATCGACTTTTTATCTAATTTGCTTAGTTCTCCTGGTATCCTTTGTTGAAAGTCAAACCTAGGTAGGCTCAGGGACTGGAAGCTAGTTACCTATTGGTGGCTGCACATGTATGCCTTATTTCATTGGCTTACTAACTCACAATAGTGCGTTACTGCTCCTTCAATAAAGGATACCAAGAGAATGAAGCAACGTTAAAAATAAATTTGGAAAGTTAGCTAAAAATGTACGTTCTATCTGAATCATAAAAGAAAAATGTCAAGTTTCACGTCCCTTTAAAAACTGCATTACGAGAGTGCAGATCTTTTAAAAATGTCAGACACAGACTCACATCTTCAGAGACTTTAATTATGAATAGTTACACGACCTTGTTTGACACAGCTGACCAGAGAACCAGGTGCGACTTTAGATTGTAATATATACAGATATCTTGTGTAGCGTTTGATCCACAAATGGTAATCATGTGACCTGTAGATTTATACATAAGTGGGTGTGGGTTTCTGAAGGAATAAAAATCATTATTTTATAAACTGTTTTTTCCTTTTTTAATGGAGAATAAATTAAATGTGTAGGACAGAAGTATTTCTAATACAAAAAAGGAGCAGAGACTTCTGTTTTTCTTTTCCTTGATGTTGTGAAATTGTCCAAAAAGCCAGTATCTATCCAATGGAAAAGTACTCCGGGCAAGGGGTTCGAACATAGTACTGTCAAATAGCTGTAGTTTAAAGGGACGTAAACAGTCTGTCTCATTGTTGTAGTAAAAATATATATATAATATAAATCGTAATATATTATTTATCATTTTAAAAGGATTTTACCTTTTCTTTCTTTTCTTTTTAGCAATTTGTGCAGGGCTGGGGTCTCTAGATCAAGCCATATTGATGTCATCAATCTTCTAGAGTAATATGAGCTGGCTTACTGTTTAGTGAATACTAGAGAAACATAAAGTCAGTTGCTTGCCCATGCTCAGAAGAGGCAGAATGCAACTTAAAGGGAAATGAAACCCAAAATTGTTCTTTCATGATTTAGACAGAACATACAATTTTAAACAACTTTCCAATTTACTACTATTATTTAATTTGATTCCTTCTCTTGTTATCCTTTGCTGAAAGGTTTATCTAGCCAAGTTCAGGAGCAGCAAATAACCTAGGTTCTAGCTGCTGATTGGTGGCTGCAAATATATATATATATATATATATATATATATATATATATACATACACATATATACTGATTGTCATTGGCTCACCCATGTGTTCAGTTAGAAACCATTAGTGTGTTGCTGCTCCTTCAACAAATGATACCAAGAGAATAAAAACAAATTAGGTAATAGAAGTAAATTAGAAAGTTGTTTAAAATTGTATGTTCTTTCTAAACCATGAAAGAAAAATTTTGGGTTTCAGGTCCCTTTAAGTTCTCAGCATGTCAGCTCCCTCATCTCCCTGATGGCAGTGGTTACACTGAGATTTTTAAGCTGCTCATTTTGCAAGAAAAAAAGTAAGCTGTTTGCAATAGTTTTTTTTTAACCCCTTAACGGCCGGACTTATGTCTACACGGGAACAAATTTCCTATGCAAACAAATAAGTTAAAAATTGAAATCACGCAATTGTTCATGCGATCGCATGATTTCAATGATGGGATCGTGTCTGGAGGGAGTGCCTATGATGCTAGGCATGCCCTCCAGCCCGCGATCCCATTCGGGAAGCGCCTTTGGCTTAAGTACAGCCAAAAGACTAGGATGTTTTATGCCGTCCTAAGGGCGTTAATGGGTTAATCACAGTCTGTTTCTTTTTGTGTTTACTTTGATTTAAAGGGACAGTAAAATGTTTAAAAATATTGTTATATAATTCTGCATATAGTGCAGAATTATGTAACATTATCTTAGCGACAGCTTTAAAAATAAAAAGATTTGTGAGATTTTAGCTCTCAAAGTTACACTTACCTGGTCTCCTCTCCAGACTCGCCTGATCGGGTCTTTATCAATAGCAGTTTGCGGGTGCGCTGTTTAATAACAGCGCACCCCATCGCGCTATTGAACCAATTGTAGCTCGCTCCCGCTACCAGACCAGAGCTGGAGCGAGCTACATTTAGTGCAATAGCGCAATCGTGCACGCTGTAATAAGACAGCGTGCCGCAAACTGCTTTTGAAAAAAACCTGATCAGAAGAGCCTGGAGGAGAGACCAGGAAAGGGCAACTTTGAGATAAAAAAATCTCTCAAATAATTTGATTTTTAAAGCTATATAAAATTTATTTTTACTAAAGGAGCATTGTTTCATATCCCTTGAAAAACTACTAGGGGTAGATGTTTAGTGAATTATATAGAAACAGGAAGTCGGTTTTTGCCCATGCTCAAAAGAGGCAGAATGCAACGTAGGTTCTCAGCATGTCTGATCCCTTATGTAACTATAGACAGTGGCTATGCTGATAATAATGCTAATTTTTAACACAATATGTTTCTCTTATATGGTTTTACTTTTATTTAACATCTATTTTTGTTTTACTAAAGGAGAATTAGTTCATATCCCTTTAATATTGATTTAAACATATAAACACCAAAAGAAGTCATGCTTGCCTCTTTATATGTGTCACACAGATTTATATGTGAATAAAGAGGTCTCCTGTCTATCATAAAAGGTGACAATAAAAATAAAATAGTTTCTTTAAATTAGACCATTAGATAAGCACCACATTGTTTTCATAATTCTCTACACAAGCTTCAGTCAGATACAAGGGAGATTTAGGTTTATTTTGACAAAAAAATAAATCTGTGCACACATATAGAGAGGCAGGTTTAAGATTCTTCTTTGGTTTTATGTATATAAAAAATAATATTATTCTACAACTATTTGGCAGTGCTATTAGGAACCTAGATCACCTTTCTTTTGGATAGATATAGGATATTTTGCTCCTACTATAAAGAGAGGATATCTTGTGTGATGAGGCAAAGGGGTTACTTCACAGCAAAGCGCCAATCTAACAGATTTGTTGAAAGTGCCCAAACATCTCACATAACGTGTCCTTCATTCTGGCAACTAAACCCCCAATATTTTGTTCATTTCAAGGCAAGTTTGGAGGTGCTGGCTCCATATCAACCTTTGTTTTTTTAGGATCTGGTTCTTGCTGGCTGTGTGCTTTACGGATGTGTCTGTACAAGTCCCCGCTTTGTGTGTAGCTACGTAGACAATAGCGGCATTCGTAAGGGCGTTCTCGAGTGTGGACAGTGGCATGCCGCCGGAGAGTGTAGGAGCATGAAAAGGTCTTGCCACAAGTTTTGCAGGTGGGTACGTCCTCTGGAAATAAAGGAAAACCAGGGTTGCCCTCAAATTCTTGTAAGTACATGGTCTCAGGATGCATGGAAGCCGGGAGCAGAGTACCGTAACCAGTGTGATGTGCTCCTGGTACTGTGATCATGTGATAGGGAAGGTATCCTGATTCTTCCTCCCCTTCCTCCTCCTCAAACTCATGCCTTTTTATGCCTGCTCTCTCACACTCCTCGTCTGATATGACAATGGCTTCTATCTTTACTGTTACTCCTGGGGCTGGTTGACCTTCGCTGCCTGTAGAGCTACATGGGCTTTGGGCAGTTGCTGCTTCCATCCCTGGTTTGGTGGTGGTGGTGACTGCCAATTCAGACTTAGCAGATTCACCCTCTTCTAGTTGCTTATTGGCAGGTGACTCTGGGCTGTGCTGGGAGTATCTAGAGGTTGCTGGCTGTGCCAATGACTCTGGATTCTGCAGAAAGTATCTATTGGACCCTGCTTGAGCTGTGATGCTGCCGGTGGGTTCCTGGATATTTGGTGGATACCTGAAGTGGCCTGCCACTCCTTGCACACTGCCTGTGGGCTCCTGAGCTTGCAGTGGGTACCTGGTGGTCCCTGAAACTGCAATCATGTTACTTGGTACCTCTTGACTTTGATGAGAGTATCTAGAAGACCCTGGCATTACTAATGTACTGCCAGATGGTTCCTGTGTCTGCAGGGAGTATCTGGCATTCCCTGGCAATGTGTTACCTGCTTCTTCGGCTGTCTGTAGAGGGTAAATGGGCAGAGGAAGAGCCTGGCTACTGGCGCCTGAAACCTCCTGCATCTGAGCATATCGGGAGTTGCCCGCTGCTCCCTGTGTGCTGCCTGCTGCTTCTTGTCTTTTGGGGGAGTCTCTGGAAAGTGTAAATTGGCCGCTAACTGGAGATGTGAGTGAGCTCTCTACGGTCTCCTTTTGTTTGTACCTTTCATCTACAACTTGCTCGCCTACTACAGTCTCCTTTACATCAAATCTAGAACTTTCTGCCAGCCCTTGATCACTCTCTGCATTGTCCTGACATTTTATACTTCCGGCAACTCCTTGACAGCTCTCGGCTGCCTCCTGCCGCTGGCACTTAACGCTTCCTGCTACTGGCTGCCCAGTGCCGGCGTCTTCTGGCATCTCACATTTAGTGCTTCCTGCTACTCTCTGTCCACTTACCGCCGTTTCCTGCCCCTGATATCTTGAAATACCCGTTAACATCTGCCCACTTCCTGTAGCCTCTTGCTTCTGATATCTAGCGCTTCCTGTAATATTGTGTATGTTGAACACTGAGCCAACTGGTAATCTCTGTCCACTACCTGATGCCTCCTCTCCTTGATATTTCACATTTCTACCCATCGATAGCCTAGGTTCTGCGCTATCGTGACCTCGCCCATAAAACTCATTCTCTGCCCCGCTTTCTTCCTCCCGTCGAGTACTGTCTGCTTCAGCTGGAGCTCGGCCTTGCAACCTCTTTTTGCAGACCCTCACCACCTCGTCCATGTGCAAATAGCTGGCGGTTGCCAGGACGTCCTCGGTCGGGGCCTCCTGGAAGCTAAGACGCCCACAATACATGAAGTTGAGAAGTAAAGAAAAAGCTGGCGGTGTGACGATTTGGCTGTTCAAAATAAAATCTCTCATGTCAGGTCTTTCTCTGCAAGACATGTGAAAGAAGGGGCTGCACGAAGCCAGGACAGAGCGGTGGGCAAGGAAGCGAGCAGTGCCCACAGACACCTGACAGTCACAAAGGAAGCCCTGGGACTGCTGATCACGAAGGCTGTGCAGGATACGGCGGCTATGGTCCGGGAATTCCATGGCTGAGGAGAGATACAAAGAGGAAAGTGAATAGGTGGAATTCAGGAAGAAGGAGAAATTGTGTAAGCAAAAGGAATAGCCTAGTAATCAGCAACTTACTATCATTAAAAGGGACAGTGTACTGTAAAATTGTTTTTCCCTTAAAGGGACACTAAACCAATTTTTTTTCTTTACTGATTCAGACAGAGCAGCAATTTTAAGCAACTTTCTAATTTACTCAGATTATCCATTTGTCTTCGTTCTCTTGCTATCTTTATCTAAAGAGCAGGAATGTAAATCTTAGGAGCCAGCTCATTTTTGGTTCAGAACCTGGGTTACACTTGCTGATTGGTGGCTAAATGTAGCACCAATCAGCAAGCGCTATCCAGGGTGCATAACCTAAAATGGGCCGGCTTCTAAGCTTTACATTCCTGCTTTTTAAATAAAGATAGCAAGAGAATGAAGACAAATTGATAATAGGAGTAAATTAGAAAGTTGCTGCTCTATCTGAATCATGAAAGGAAAAAAATGGGTTATGTATCACTTTAATGTGTTTTCAATGACTTGTTATACATGTAGCAGAGTTTAAAATGTATGAGAAATTGCTTCTTTAGGTTAAATTTTGTATATGAAATAGCCATGGAGAGAAATCACACAAAATCTGTAGGATTTTTTTAGACCTTATATTGTAATATAGAAGTCTCTCCTTTATATACAGTTGTATGCAAACGTTTAGGCACCCCTGACAATTTCAATGATTTTCATTTATAAATAATTGGGTGTTTGGATCAGCAATTTCATTTTGATCTATCAAATAACTGAAGGACACAGTAATATTTCAGTAGTGAAATGAGGTTTATTGGGTTAACAGAAAATGTGCAATATGCATCAAAACGAAATTAGACAGGTGCATAAATTTGGGGACTCCAACAGAAATATTGCATCAATAATTAGTAGAGCCTCCTTTAGCAGAAATAACAGCCTCTAAACGCTTCCTATAGCCTGTAATGAGTGTCTGGATTCTGGATGAAGGTATTTTGGACCATTCCTCCTTGCAAAACATCTCCAGTTAAGTTAGGTTTGATGGTTGATGAGCATGGACAGCCCGCTTCAAATCACCCCACAGATTTTCAATGATATTCAGGTCTGGGGACTGGGATGGCCATTCCAGAACATTGTACTTGTTCCTCTGCATAAATGCCAGAGTAGATTTTGAGCAGTTTTGGGTCGTCGTCTTGTTGAAATATCCAGCCCCGACGTAACTTCAACTTAATGAATGATTCCTCAACATTATTCTTAAAGGGACAGTTCACCCAAAAATTTTCTCCCCTTTAAATTATTCCCCATGATCCTTTTAACCTGCTAGAGTGTATTAAATTGGTTACTCCTTTACTCCTATTTCATCATTTGAAATAGCTGATTTAGCCTGTGGTATCGCCACCTATACTGAACAAATTAATACTGGAGTATAGGCTATTGAATAGCCTAAGTATACACAACCAGCAGAAGAGATTACACTCTCAGTGGGATGCAGGATAGTTAAGTAATAAAATTATCATTTTCCATTGTTCTCTCTATGTATTGAGCTTTGGTGTTCCAGCCAAATAAAAGATAAGGAAGGAAGTCTGTTTACACAAACTTAGAACATAATGAGATCTGATGTCACCTTTAAGTTCAACCCATTGTAATAGGCTGTGGTTTCAAAGCACAAAATCAGCTACTTCATATACACAAATAAGCATGAAAATGCAATTTCTCAAATATTTTATACTCTGCAGTTGGTATAACAAGTAATTTAAAATACATTAATGGAAAAACAATTTTACAGTGTACTGTCCCTTTAAGTATCTGCTGATATTGAGTGGAATCCATGTGACCCTCAACTGTAACAAGATTCCCAGTCCCGGCAATGGCCACACAGCCCCAAAACATGATAGAACATTCACCAAATTTTACTGTGGGTAGCAAGTGTTTGTCTTGGAACGCTGTGTTCTTTTGCCGCCATGCATAACGCCCCTTGTTATGACCAAATAACTCAATCTTTGTTTCATCAGTCCACAGCTCCTTCTTCTAAAATGAAGCTGGCTTGTCCAAATGTGCGTTTGCATACCTCAAGCGACTCTGTTTGTGGCGTGTGTGCAGAAAAGGCTTCTTCCGCATCACTCTCCCATACACTGAATTGTTGGACGATGCACAGTGACACCATCTGCAGCAAGATAATGTTGTAGGTCTTTGGAGGTGGTCTTTTTGTAGCCTTTCCCTAAACCATAATGGTGAACAATCTTTGTTTTCAGGTAATTTGAGAGTTGTTTTAAAGCCCCCATGTTTCCACTCTTCAGAGGAGAGTCAAAGAGAACAACAACTTGCAATTGGCCACCTTAAATACCTTTTCTCATGATTGGATGAACCTGTATATGAAGTTCAAGGCTTAATGGGACCACCAAACCAATTGTGTGTTCCAATTAATCAGTGCTAGGTAGCCACAGGTATTCAAATCAACAAAATGACAAGGGTGCCCAAATTTATGCACCTGTCTAATTTTGTTTTGATGCATATTGCACATTTTCTGTTAATCCAATAAACCTCATTTCACTACTGAAATATTACTGTGTCCTTCAGTTATTTGATAGATCAAAATGAAATTGCTGATCCAAACACCAAATTATTTATAAACTAGTCCTAAAGCCCATTCACACGGGCCATTTTTTGCAGTACATCGGTCCCACCCCTTGCTCTCTCTCTCCCCCCTCTCTTTTGCTCTCTCTCTCTCCCCCCCCTCTCTTTTGCTCTCTCTCCCCCCTCTCTTTTGCTCTCTCTCTCCCCCCTCTCTTTTGCTCTCTCTCTCCCCCCTCTCTTTTGCTCTCTCTCTCACTCTCCCCCTCTCTTTTGCTCTCTCTCTCACTCTCCCCCTCTCTTTTGCTCTCTCTCTCACTCTCCCCCTCTCTTTTGCTCTCTCTCTCACTCTCCCCCTCTCTTTTGCTCTCTCTCTCACTCTCCCCCCTCTCTTTTGCTCTCTCTCTCACTCTCCCCCTCTCTCTTGCGCTCTCACTCTCCCCCTCTCTCTTGCGCTCTCACTCTCCCCCTCTCTCTTGCGCTCTCACTCTCCCCCTCTCTCTTGCGCTCTCACTCTCCCCCTCTCTCTTGCGCTCTCACTCTCCCCCTCTCTCTTGCGCTCTCACTCTCCCCCTCTCTCTTGCGCTCTCACTCTCCCCCTCTCTCTTGCGCTCTCACTCTCCCCCTCTCTCTTGCGCTCTCACTCTCCCCCTCTCTCTTGCGCTCTCACTCTCCCCCTCTCTCTTGCGCTCTCACTCTCCCCCTCTCTCTTGCGCTCTCACTCTCCCCCTCTCTCTTGCGCTCTCACTCTCCCCCTCTCTCTTGCGCTCTCACTAACCCCCTCTCTCTTGCGCTCTCACTCTCCCCCTCTCTCTTGGGCTCTCACTCTCCCCCTCTCTCTTGGGCTCTCACTCTCCCCCTCTCTCTTGGGCTCTCACTCTCGCCCTCTCTCTTGGGCTCTCACTCTCCCCCTCTCTCTTGGGCTCTCACTCTCCCCCTCTCTCTTGGGCTCTCACTCTCCCCCTCTCTCTTGGGCTCTCACTCTCCCCCTCTCTCTTGCGCTCTCTCCCCCTTCTCTTTTGCGCTCTCTCCCCCCTCTCTTTTGCTCTGTCTCTCTCCCCCTCTCTTTTGCTCTGTCTCTCTCCCCCTCTCTTTTGCTCTGTCTCTCTCCCCCTCTCTTTTGCTCTGTCTCTCTCCCCCTCTCTTTTGCTCTGTCTCTCTCCCCCTCTCTTTTGCTCTGTCTCTCTCCCCCTCTCTTTTGCTCTGTCTCTCTCCCCCTCTCTTTTGCTCTGTCTCTCTCCCCCTCTCTTTTGCTCTGTCTCTCTCCCCCTCTCTTTTGCGCTCTCTCCCCCCCCCCTCTCTTTTGCTCTGTCTCTCTCTCCCCTCTCTTTTGCTCTGTCTCTCCCCCCCCCTCTCTTTTGCGCTCTCTCTCTCCCCTCTCTTTTGCTCTGTCTCTCTCCCCCTCTCTTTTGCTCTGTCTCCCCCCCCCTCTCTTTTGCTCTGTCTCTCTCCCCCTCTCTTTTGCTCTGTCTCTCTCCCCCTCTCTTTTGCTCTGTCTCTCTCCCCCTCTCTTTTGCTCTGTCTCTCTCTCCCCTCTCTTTTGCTCCCCCTCCCTCTCTTTAATACAGTGAGGTTATTTGTAAGCAGTTTATGTCCCTTTAACGCAATAATAAAACACTATTTTTTTATTGCATGTATGTGGCTATTGGCTACTGAAATCAGTATGAGGTTAACGACTATTAACCCCTTAATGACCAGGCTATTTTTACATTTCTGCTGTGTTTGTGTTTAGCTGTAATTTTCCTCTTACTCATTTACTGTACCCACACATATTATATACCGTTTATATACTCATTACTGTACCCATACATATTATATACCGTTTTTCTCGCCATTAAATGGAATTTCTAAAGATACCATTATTTTCATCATATCTTATAATTTACTATAAAGAAAAAAACACACTTTTTCTAACTTTGACCCCCAAAATCTGTTACACATCTACAATCACCAAAAAACACCCATGCTAAATAGTTTCTAAATTTTGTCCTGAGTTTAGAAATACCAAATGTTTACACGTTCTTTACTTTTTTTGCAAGTTATAGGGCCATAAATACAAGTAGCACTTTGCTATTTCCAAACCACTTTTTTTCAAAATTAGCGCTAGTTACAATGGAACACTGATATCTGTCAGGAAAACCTGAATATCCATTGACATGTATATATTTTTTTTTAGAAGACATCCCAAAGTATTGATCTAGGCCAATTTTGGTATATTTCATGCCACCATTTCACCGCCAAATGTCATCAAATAAAAAAAAAAGTTAACTTTTTCACAAATTTTGTCACAAACTTTAGGTTTCCCACTGAAATTATTTACAAACAGCTTCTGCAATTAAGGCACAAATGGTTGTAAATGCTTCTTTGGGATCCCCTTTGTTCAGAAATAGCAGACTTATATGGCTTTGGGGTTGCTTTTTGGTAATTAGAAGGCCGCTAAATGGCGCTGTGCACCACACGTGTTTTATGCCCAGCAGTGAAGGGGTTAATTAGGGAGCTTGTAGGGTTAATTTTAGCTTTAGTGTAGTATAGTAGACAACCCGAAGTATTGATCTAGGCTCATTTTGATATATTTCATGCCACCATTTCACCGCCAAATGCGAGCAAATTATAAAACAAATTTCATTTTTCACAATTTTAGGCTTCTCACTGAAAGTATTTACAAACAGTTGTGCTATTATGGCACAAATTGTTGTAAAAGCTTCTTTGGGATCCCCTTTGTTCAGAAATAGCAGACTTATATGGCTTTGGTATTGCTTTTTGGTAATTAGAAGGCCGCTAAATGCTGCTGCGCACCACACTTAAATTATGCCCAGCAGTGAAGGGGTTAATTAGGTAGGTTGTAGGAAGCTTGCAGGGTTAATTTTAGCTTTAGGGTAGAGATCAGCCTCCCACCTGACACATCCCACCCCCTGATCCCTCCCAAACAGCTCTCTTCCCTCCCCCACCCCACAATTGCCCCCGCCATCTTAAGTACTGGCAGAAAGTCTGCCAGTACTAAATAAAAGGAGTTTTTTTTTTTATAAAAAAAATAAAATATTTTAGCTGTGATGGACTCCTGCCTTAGCCCCAACCTCCATGATCCCCCCTCCCCCAGCTCTCTAACCATCTCCCCTATCTAATTGCCGCCATCTTGGGTACCCAATTTGCCCCAAAAACAAAAGTATTTTTTTCCTCTTTTGCAATTTTTTATGTTTTCTGTAGTGTAGCAGCCCCCCACAATACCCCTATCCCCCTCCCCCTCCCAGATCCTTTTATATTAAGTTTTTTTAAAATCTTTTCCCCCCCCCTCTTCCCTCCTCATTGGTGTCAGTGGCCAGCTAATGCGCGCGCACGCTCCCGGCACCCGGCGTGCACATTGCACTTCTAGGAACCGGATGCCGGGTAGCGATGGGCCGCCCCCCGCCTCCCTGTTACGCTCCCACCCACCAACGAACCGGCACCATCGCTACCGGTGCAGAGAGGGCCACAGAGTGGCTCTCTCTGCATCGGAGTCTTCTAAAAAGGTATTGCAGGATGCCTCCATATGGAGGCATCACTGCAATACCCTGAGAGCTGCTGGAAGCGACAATAGACCAGGTACGTCTATTGTCATTAACTGGTTGTTTTTGCATGACGTACCTGGTACGTCAGTTGTCATTAAGGGGTTAAAGGGACATGATACCCAAATGTTGAAGCACATGAAAGTGATGCAGCATAGCTGTACGCTGACTTGAAAATATCACCTGAACATCTCTATGTAAAAAGGTATTTTACCTCAAAATGTCCTCAGTAGCCACATCTCATTGTAAAGGGAATTTAAGCAGCCAATAAGGCTGCTAGTCTCAGGACTTGCAAGGGAACAAGCATCTGGAATGTGCAGCAGAGTTATTTTATTTCCCTCCTCAGTTTAATGAAGTTTACTATGAAACCTCATGAGATTACAGTAAAGCAACATGCAGCTGACAGTAGCTAAAGGATAACTGTTCAAACAGAAATATTGTGAGCTGAAGAAATTTTGGAGGTAAAATAACTTCCTTTTGTTATAGAGATGTTCAGGTGATATTTTCTTGACAGCTTTTTACAGTTATGCTGCTTCACTTTCAAGTATTTTGGCATATGAGAATTATGTCCCTTTAAGCAATATGTGGCTAACAGCTGCACAGCAGAACGTGGCTAGCGGCTGATTGATGGCACGTGGCTGACTGATTAATGGTATGTGGCTAATGGCTGATTAACAGTACGTGGCTAACTGCTGATGAATGGTATGTGGCTGATGGCTTATTAACGATATGTGGCTAACAGCTGATGAATGGTATTTAGCTGATGAAAGATATGTGATGAATGTCTAATTAATGATATGTGACCAATGGCTGATGAATGGTATGTGGTGAATGTCTGATTAACGATATGTGACTAACAGCTGATGAATGGTATTTAGCTGATGAAAGATATGTGATGACTGTCTGATTAACAATATGTGACTAATGGCTGATGAATGGTATGTGGCTGATTAAAGATATGGTGAATGTCTGATTAACAATATGTGACTAATGGCTGATGAATGGTATGTGGCTGATTAAAGATAATTATGTGGTGAATGGCTGATTAACGATATGTGACTAATGGCTGATTAACGGTATATGGTTGATTAAGATATCTGGTGAATGTCTGATTAACAATATGTGACTAATGGCTGATGAATAGTATGTGGCTGATTAAAGATATGTGGTGAATGTCTGATTAACGATATGTGACTAATGGCTGATGAATAGTATGTGGCTGATTAAAGATATGTGGTGAATGTCTGATTAACAATATGTGACTAATGGCTGATGAATAGTATGTGGCTGATTAAAGATATGTGGTGAATGTCTGATTAACAATATGTGACTAATGGCTGATGAATAGTATGTGGCTGATTAAAGATATGTGGTGAATGTCTGATAAACAATATGTGACTAATGGCTGATGAATAGTATGTGGCTGATTAAAGATATGTGGTGAATGTCTAATTAACAATATGTGACTAATGGCTGATGAATGGTATGTGGCTGATTAACGAGATGTGATGAATGTCTGATTAACTATATGTGACTAATGGCTGATTAAAGATAATGTGGTGAATGGCTGATGAATAATATGTGACTAATGGCTGATTAAAGATAATGTGGTGAATGGCTGATGAATAATATGTGACTAATGGCTGATGAATAATATGTGACTAATGGCTGATGAATAATATGTGACTAATGGCTGATTAACATAACACTATGTAGCTAACAGCTGATTAAATAAAATAAGAATTGGCTACAATTTGAGTTTTCACAACACACTACTTCTCTGCTGGGAATAAACCATGTGCTTTATATGTAATAATTATGATAAAACAATAGTAGTACCCCAGGTCACATGATCCATCTCCTCTCACCTGCACAAAGGAAGCCACCTCAGCCCCGCCCCGCGAAAACGCTGATTGGTCACCTCCTGCCCAACCTCTTCTCACACCGTTGGCCTTTCGAGCCGATAACAGCCGCAGCCAATAGACGTCATCCAACTCTGTCGCCAATTTCCCGGGCACCGGTATCAGCTCCCTTAGCGTTTCTTAGATGAAATCCTCGTTTCCTTCCTTTAAGGAACGTCACAGAATCCCAGTGATTATAGGAGCCGATTCGGCGCTTCTACATACAACAGCTAAGACGTAATTTCCGGTTTAGTGAAGTCATCAACGTAGGAGGCGCGGAGTTTTTTTTTTTTCCCCATCAAGCTTTATTGATCATATCTCGTAATCGTATTTATATTGTACCTCTTGCGCCGTGAGCACAAGACGGAGAGCAGCTAGAGGATGTTTTACCATGTAAGTGCCTGCAGCACTCGTGTAACCGCAGCTCAGTGTTACTCCGTATCTAATGCGCAAGCTATACGCGTGTAATCTCATTTTCTGCCCACAGATATCACTGGAACATGAGATCCTGCTACATCCCAGGTACTTTGGCCCCAACTTGCTCAACACGGTGAAACAGAAGCTCTTCACTGAGGTAGAGGGGACCTGCACAGGCAAGTGAGTATTACTTAGTGCAGCAGTGGGTACTGAATTGTATTTGTTATCACATCACAGGAAGTTGTCATAACATATGTTATTACATCACAGGAAGTTGTGTTATCACATATGTTATTACATCACAGGAAGTTGTGCTATCACATATGTTATTACATCACAGGAAGTTGTCATAACATATGTTATTACATCACAGGAAGTTGTGTTATCACATATGTTATTACATCACAGGAAGTTGTGCTATCACATATGTTATTACATCACAGGAAGTTGTGCTATCACATATGTTATTACATCACAGGAAGTTGTGCTATCACATATGTTATTACATCACAGGAAGTTGTGCTATCACATATGTTATTACATCACAGGAAGTTGTGCTATCACATATGTTATTACATCACAGGAAGTTGTCATAACATATGTTATTACATCACAGGAAGTTGTGCTATCACATATGTTGTTACATCACAGGAAGTTGTGCTATCACATATGTTGTTACATCACAGGAAGTTGTGCTATCACATATGTTGTTACATCACAGGAAGTTGTGCTATCACATATGTTGTTACATCACAGGAAGTTGTGCTATCACATATGTTGTTACATCACAGGAAGTTGTGCTATTACATGTTCTATTACATCACAGGAAGTTGTTTCTTTACATCCAGGGTGCCAAGGTTTGCCACCACTGCCATAGATCATTATAAAGACCACAGAGGGGGGGGGATTAAATCACTATTCAATATATGTGTTACATAGAAGTCAATTTTTTTTCTCTGGGCATTTTTGGTGTGGCTATTTCCATGGCACTGATACTGTGGGCATCTGCTTTATAAACAAAGGGACACTAATTGTATGTGTAACAATCTGGTCTTGGTCCCAAAGAAATGTATTGATTGTATTATTGGAGTCACCCCAGCTTTACTTTTGTTTCCGCTGCAGATACGGATTTGTTATTGCCGTCACCACGATTGATAACATTGGCGCAGGGGTAATTCAGCCAGGGCGAGGCTTTGTGCTGTACCCTGTAAAGTATAAGGCTATAGTCTTCCGTCCCTTTAAGGGTGAAGTGGTGGATGCTGTGGTTACTCAAGTAAACAAGGTGAGGACTTGAGCATAAAAATCTCATTGTTGAGTCTGGGGCATGTTTGTATTCTTCTAGTGTCCTATCTTCTATATCATGATGTAAGTTGTATATTACCTGCTATAATCCGCTTAAAGCTATATCAGACTGCAGATTAATAAAATATCAGTGGCATACAGGGACAAAATGTGAGCGCTTAGTTTGCAGGAAGTGAAGGATTAATGGGCAGTATTGCGCACTATTGTAGGTTTGAGTTAAGATTTATTAACAAATATAACATTATAGGGATATGAAACCCAAAATGTTTCTTTCGTGACTCAGAACATGCGATTTTAAACAACTTTTTATAATTTGCTTCTATTATCACTTTTTCTTCGTTCTCTTTGGTTTCTTTTGTTGAAAAGCATAGTCGTAAGCTTAGGAGATGGTGTTCTGTCAAGATTTTTTTCTCCGTCTAAATTTGAGCATGCGCACAATTACATAATTGCACTCAACGTATGTTTCAAAAGAATGTGTGTAATGCGAATATGTAAATACAACCATGAGCACATTGTTCGGAAGCAAATGATGAAAATTAGTCCTTGCATTCCTCATGAAAGCGGTCACGTACTGTACATGCGGCATGCGCAGTAACATTAGGTGGTAGCAAATTTTGACGGATAACTTATTTTAACCCCTTAATGACCGAGGACGTGCAGGGTACGTCCTCAAAAAAAAAAGGCAGTTAACGCCTGAGGACGTACCCTGCACGTCCTCGGTGTGGAAAGCAGCTGGAAGCGATCCTGCTCGCTTCCAGCTGCTTTCCGGTTATTGCAGTGATGCCTCGATATGGAGGCATCCTGCAATAACCATGTATGGCCATCCGATGCAGAGAGAGCCACTCTGTGGCCCTCTCTGCACCGGACATCGATGGCCGGTATCGTTGGTGGGTGGGAGGCGGGTGGCGGCCATCGATGGGCCCAGTGATGTGGAGGGGGGCGGGGATTACCGGGGGCGCGCACGGGCGCACGCGCGTGCACGATAGGGAGGGGGCGGGTGGGAACCGCTACACTACAGAAAATATGCACCATAGGATTTGCTAATCAGGGTTCTAAAACGTAATAATAATAAAAATAAAAAGCAAAATCAGGGGGTGTTGGGTTAGTATGTGGGAGGGAAGCTACACTACAGAAAAAAAAATGGGGAAAAATAAAAAAAAAAAACATTTTTTTCTGCAAATTGGGTACTGGCAGATAGCTGCCAGTACCCAAGATGGCCCCCAAAAAGGCAAAGGGGGATGGTTAGAGAGATGTTTGAGGGGGGATCAGGGAGGTTGGGGGCTAAGGGGGATCCTAAACAGCAGCATATGTAAATATGCTATACAATTTAAAAAAAAAAAAAAAAAGATTCCCTTTATTTTTGTACTGGCAGACATTCTGCCAGTACTTAAGATGGCGGGGAAAATTGTGGGGTGGGGGAGGGAAGGGAGCTGTTTGGGAGGGATCAGGGCATGTGATGTGTCAGGTGGGAGGCTGATCTCTACACTAAAGCTAAAATTAACCCTGCAAGCTCCCTACAAGCTACCTAATTAACCCCTTCACTGCTAGCCATAATACACGTGTGATGTGCAGCGGCATTTAGCGGCCTTCTAATTGCCAAAAAGCAACGCCAAAGTCATATATGTCTGCTATTTCTGAACAAAGGGGATCCCAGAGAAGCATTTACAACCATTTGTGACATAATTGCTCAAGCTGTTTGTAAATGATTTCAGTGAGAAACCTGAAATTGTGAAAAATTTAACGTTTTTTTTTAATTTGATCGCATCTGGCGGTGAAATGGTGGCATGAAATATACCAAAATGTGCCTAGATCAATACTTGGGGTTGTCTACTACACTACACTAAAGCTAAAATTAAACCTGCAAGCTCCCTACAAACTCCCTAATTAACCCCTTCACTGCTGGGCATAATACACTTGTGGTGCGCAGTGGCATTTAGCGTCCTTCTAATTACCAAAAAGCAACGCCAAAGCCATATATGTCTGCTATTTCTGAACAAAGGGGATCCCAGAGAAGCATTTACAACCATTTATGCCATAATTGCACAAGTTGTTTGTAAATAATTTCAGTGAGAAACCTAAAGTTTGTGAAAAAAATTGTGAAAAAGTGAACGATTTTCTTTATTTGATTGCATTTGGCGGTGAAATGGTGGCATGAAATATACCAAAATGGGCCTAGATCAATACTTTGGGATGTCTACTAAAAAAAATATATACATGTGAAGGGATATTCAGAGATTCCTGGAAGATATCAGTGTCCCAATGTAACTAGCGCTAATTTTGAAAAAAAGTGGTTTGGAAATAGCAAAGTGCTACTTGTATTTATGGCCCTATAGTTTACAAAAAAAGCAAAGAACATGTAAACATTGGGTATTTCTAAACTCAGGACAAAATATAGAAACTATTTAGCACGGGTGTTTTTTGGTGGTTGTAGATGTGTAACAGATTTTGGGGGTCATAGTTAGAAAAAGTGTGTTTATTTTCAATTGTTTCCTCATATTTTATATTTTTTTTTATAGTAAATTATAAGATATGATGAAAATAATGGTATCTTTAGAAAGTCCATTTAATGGCGAGAAAAACGGTATATAATATGCGTGGGTACAGTAAATGAGTAAGGGGAAAATTACAGCTAAACACAAACACCGCAAAAATGTAAAAATAGCCTTGGTCCCAAACGGACAGAAAATGGAAAAGTTCTGCGGTCATTAAGGGGTTAACAGATTAAAGTTAATATACAAATTTAATGCAGTGCTCTGCTACTGAGTATTAACAGATATAAAGTTTTTTTAAAAAATGTATTAACTTTCATGTGTTAAAATAAGTTATCCGTCAAAATTTGCTAGCACATAATGTTACGGCGCATGTGACCACTTTCTTGAGGAATGCAAGAACTCGCTTTCATCTGACAAAATGTTCTACTAAATGTGCGCTTCCTTGTATTTACCTAATCGCATGCCACACATTCTTTTGAAACATGTCTGGAGTGTGATTACGTATTTGTGTGCATTCGCATGTTGTGGTAGCAAATTTCGACAGAGAAGTAAATCTCAACAGAACACCGGCCCATTTCTTGAGCACTATATGGCAGTAGTTTTACAAGAATGCTATCGATTTGCAAGAACACTAGATGGCACTATTTCCTGATATGTAGTGCCCCAGGTGCCTACCTTGGTATCTCTTCAACAAAGAATACCATAGGAACAAAGCACATTTGATAATATAAGTAAATTGGATTTTTTTTTAAATGTTTTTTTATTGATTTAATATAAATTCCATAATTATAAACTATAAGGCAATTGAAAAAAGATGTGGTTTTTTGAAAATGAGGCTTAGCTGCACAAGTTTGTTTTTTTCTGTATGAAATTCTCTGTACATTTGTCAATGTCAAGGACATTGTATTAAAGGGACAGTCTAGTCAAACTTTCATGGTTCAGGTAGAGCAGCAACTTTCTAATTTACTTATATTATCGATTTTTTTTTCTTTGTTCTCTTGGTATCTTTATTTGAAAAAGCAAGAATGTAAGCATAGGAGCTGGACCAGTTTTAGTTCAGTACCTGGGTAGCACTTTCTGTTTGGTGTCTAAATGTAGCCACCAATCAGCAAGCGCTACCCAGATGCTGAACCAAAAATGGGCCGGCTTCTAAGCTTACATTCAAATGAAGATACCAAGAGAACAAATATTTTTTTATAATGGAGTAAATTAGAAAATTGCTTAAAATTGCTGCTCTATCTGAATCATGAAAGTTTAATTTTGAGAAGACTGTCCCTTTAACCACGTCACGCATTGTGTGTGGGGGGGGGGAACTGTGTTTTTTTTTTTTTTTTTTTTTTTTTTTTTTTTTTTGTTTGTTTATTTTTCCTTTGCCTCTGCAGGTTGGATTGTTCACAGAAATTGGGCCTATGTCCTGTTTTATTTCCAGACATGTGAGTGTTTTGTGCTCTGTCTCAGCACTGTGTATGAGTAGTACAATGGCACATCTCTCTCTATTTAAAGTAAAAATATCATTTTTAAATACATGTCCGTTTCCTGACACCTACAAGTCAGTACCTGGGTCCTCATAATTATTGGTGGTCATCTAAGTTCCAAAATACACTTCCATAACGCCTGTATCCTTTTTATATATATATATATATATATATATATATATATATATATATATATATATATATATATATATATATATATATATATATAGTACATATGTAGCAGGAAATGTCCGCTAGTCCTTGATATTAGTTTGACTCTTCTCGTTTAGTGACTTGTACAACAAACTTGTGTAATCGCCATTTTTCCTCCTTTCCCAGTCCATCCCATCTGAAATGGAGTTTGATCCAAACTCCAACCCTCCCTGCTACAAAACCGTAGATGAGGTAAGTGAGATTGGTCTATTATAGTGTCACACAGTCATGTGATATCTTTAGTGCGCACAGGAACATATTCTAATTAAGCTTTCATTCCAGCTTTTCAAATAAAGACACCAAGAGAACTTGATAATAGGAGTCAAATAGAAAGTTGCTTAAAATTTCTGCTCTATCCGAATCATAAAATAAAAATCTGGTTTAGTATCTCTTTAAACACTACATGCAATTTACAGAATCTGCTAAAATGAGGGAATCTCCATTTAGAGTTATCCATAATGATTACCTAATGCCCAGGAGAGCACAGAAATGGGGAAATGAATAATATCTGCATGTAACCCTAATATAATTACACTTAAAGGGACAGTTCACCCAAAAATGTTCTCCCATTTAAATTGTTCCCAATGATCCATTTTACCTGCTGGAGTGTATTAAATTGTTTACAAGTAGCTCCTTTACCTCTATTTCGGCCTTTGAAATAGCTGATATAGCTTGTGGTTTCCCAACCTATACTGGAGTCTCAGCTATTGAATAGCCAGCTGAAGAAATGACACTCCCAGTGGGGTGCAGTATAGTTAAGTTAAGTAATGATCATTTTCTATTGTTCTCTCTATGTATTGCGCTTTAGATTTCCAGACAAATATAAGATAAGGAAGCAAGTGTGTGTATACAAAGTGATAACATAATGAGAGATCTTAGCTAAAGCTCAACCCATTGTAATAGGCTGTGGTTTAAAAACACAAAACCAGCTATTTCATATACACAAATAAACCTGAAAATGCAATTTCTCATACATTTTATACTCTACAACTGGTTTAACAAGTCATTGGAAATACATGAATATAAAAACAATTTTACAGTGTACTGTCCCATGTATGAGTGGCCTAGATTTGATTCAGTTTTGGGCGAAAATGTAAATTTTTCCAGTCTGCAATCCTGAGGATTAGGTTCTTAATATTTAATAATTGGATTAATAAGAAAATCCCATCCTGCAGGCTATTATAGAAGCATATGATTCTAAGATATAGAAAACAAATAGGCGTAGTGATTGTTAAAACCTGGGAAAATGCATTGTATATATGGGCGGCAAGTTTAAAAATCAAATAAATTAGCTAGTTAATGTGGATGGGGTAAAATGGGTCTGCTTTCTTTATAAGGTCCGTCTTTTTTTGACGGACCTTATAAGTTGAATGTATACAATTCGCAAGCAGAAAAAATATTTTAAACTGTATTTGAAGGAACATTAAACCCACATTTATTTATTTTTCCTTTCACGATTTAGAAAGATCATACAATTTTAAACAACTTTCTGATTTACTTCTATTTTCTAATTTCCTTAATTCTCTTAATATACTTTGCTGAAAAGCATATCTAGATAGGCTCAGTAGCTGTTGATTGGTGGCAGCACATAGATGCCTCGTGTAATTGGCTCACCCCTTAGTGACCAGACCACAGGGCTATTTTTACATTTCTGCCGTGTTTGTGTTTAGCTGTAATTTTCCTCTTATTTACCATTTTTCTCGCCATTAAATGGACTTTCTAAAGATACCATTATTTTTATCATATTTTTTATAATTTACTATTAAAAAAAATATATTAAATATGATGGGGGGGGGGGGAAACACGCTTTTTCTAACTTTGACCCCCAAAATCTGTTACCCTTCTACAACCACCAAAAAACACCCATGCTAAATAGTTTCAAAATTTTGTCCTGAGTTTAGAAATACCCAATGTTTACATGTTCTTTGCTTTTTTTTGCAAGTTATTGGGCAATAAGTACAAGTAGCACTTTGCTATTTCCAAATTTATTTTTTTCCCCTCAAAATTAGCGCTAGTTACATTGGAACACTGATATCTGTCAGGAATCCCTGAGTATCCCTTCACATGTATATATCCTCCTTTTTTTCTTTTTGTGGACAACCCAAAGTATTGATCTAGGCCCATTTTGGTATATTTCATGCCACCATTTTACAGCCAAATGCGATTTAAAAAAATAAAACAATCGTTCACAAACTTTAGGTTTCTCACTGAAATTATTTACAAACAGCTTGTGCAATTATGGCACAAATGGTTGTAAATGCTTCTCTGGGATCCCCTTTGTTCAGAAATAACAGACATATATGGCTCTGGCATTGCTTTTTGGTAATTAGAAGGCCGCTAAATGCCGCTGCGCACCACACATTTATTATGCCCAGCAGTGAAGGGGTTAATTGGGTAGCTTGAAGGGTTAATTTTAGTTTTAGAGATCACCTGACAGATCCCACCCCCTGTCCCTCTCAAACAGCTCTCTTCCCTCCCCCAGCCCACAATTGTCCCTGCCATCTTAAAGGGACAATTTACACCAGAATTCTTATTGTTTTAAAAGATAGATAATCCCTTTATTACCCATTTCCCAGTTTTGCATAACCAGCACAGTTATAATATTATACTTTTAACCTCTGTGATTATCTTGTATCTAACCCTCTGCAAACTGCCCCTTTTTTCAGTTCTTTTGACAGACTTGCAGTCTAGCCAATCAGTGCCTGCTCCCAGATAACTTCTCGTGCACGAGCACAGTGTTATATATATGAAATACGTGAACTAGCACCCTCTAGTGGTGAAAAACTGTTAAAATACAATCTGAAAGAGGTGGGCTTCAAGGTCTAAGAAATTAGCATATGAACCTCCTAGGTTAAGCTTTCAACTAAGAATACCAAGAGATCAAAGCAAAATTGGTGATAAAAGTAAATTGGAAAATTGTTTAAAATTGCACGCTCTATCTGAATCATGAAAGTTTATTTTGGTCTAGACTGTCCCTTTAAGTATTGAGAGAAAGTCTGCCAGTGCTGAAATAAAAGGCTTTTTAAAATAAATAAATAAAAACAAATATATATATTCTGCTGTGTAGGATCCCCCCTTAACCACCATCCTCTGTGACCCTCCTCCCCCCACTAGCTATTTGACACCACTTTGGGTACTGGCAGCTGTCCCAGATCCCTTTTTAAAAAAAGTATTCTCCCCCTCCTTTGCCACTCACCACCCTCCCTGCGTTTCAGTTTTTTTTTTTAACTGGCCAGATCGCGGGCGTGCACACCCTCCCCTCACCCCCCACGCACGCACCCGACAATCACAATTGCTGGCCGGAATTTCGCCAGCGATGGGCTGCCTCCCTGCAATGGCTCTCGCCCACCAACGATCAGCACCATGGCCCTCTCTGCATCGATGTGTAAAAAAGGGTATCGCAGTGATGCCTCAATATTGAAGCATCCCTGCAATACCCTGAGAGCAGTTGGATGTAATAGCAATTGTTTCTTGCGCTCGTTTTCACAGAGGACGTACCAGGTACGTCCATTGTCGTTAACTGACAGTTTCTGCAGGACGTACCTAGTACGTCCTCTGTCATTAAGGGGTTAATAAAGGATATATAAGGAATAAAGCAAATTATATAATAGAAGTGAATTGGGATGTTGTTTAAAATTGTATTCTCTATCTGTATCAATAATGAAAAGTTTTGCGTTTAATGTCCCTTTAAGTACTGTATATATCAATATGGAAATGTTAAATTTTGGAAATAAAGTTTGTATAAAAACCAAAAACAAACCACTACATGCAATTTTATAAGTACAGATGGCCCTTGGTTTACGCCGGTTCAATTTGCTCCGTTTCAGAATAACAACCTTTTTTTCAGTCATGTGACTGCTATTGAAAAGCTTTGGAAAGCAATGCACTTTTTAAAATAGCCAGTAGGTGGAGCTGTCCACTTGTTTTGCAGCAAAGTTATGCAACTTAACAGCCTTAAATTGATCTGTGTACACAGAGCAGACCAGACCTATCAAGTAACAAGATTTAGCAGCCACTTCCCTATTATCTTCCTGTCCAGCTGCTTGAGGTGAAGGTGTCTAACTGCCTATTAATCACTGCAGATTGAAATGCATAGAATAGGTGCAGACCCAATATTATCTAACATGCTAACAATGCAGAGAACTGATTGCAGAAAAATGCAAGTAAAAAACGTTTTTGTTCATTAAACTTAGTTTTATGATACAATCTATATTATTAGTTTTATAATGCTGTTTAGCATTTAAAGTCTTCATTTCAAAGCTTTAAAAATAATGTATTAGGTGTTACTTTATTACAATTTTGAGAGAGGCCTGGAATCTAACTCCCTCACTTCCCATTGACTTACATTATAAACTGGGTTTTAATTTGCAACGGTTTCGATTTACAACCATTCCTCCTGGAACCTAACCCCGGCGTAAACTGAGGGCTACCTGTATAGTATTTAGGTTATTCACCGCCTCCCTCTAATTACGGGTGCACCATGTTGAAATCAAAATGTCACTGCATTCCAGTGCTGCCTGTTTGCACATGTGCAGTGCCTCTCCTTCACATACTTAGTGTGTAACCTACGTTCCTTAATGGGAGGTGCATGAAATGTGTCCTTTTTAACTACAATTAGTTACTTGAATAATATCCTCATATGAATTTGAAACTGGACACAGACACACTCACATACCTTGGTGCAGTTTGTCGTCCGTCTGCCATACAACAGCAGTTTGTGCCTTAGTGCACAGCTTATAATACAGGTCTAAAGATGAACTTAACATAAACGTACTCCTGAAGCGTTAGACAGGCTGCATTGTAAAGCTGTATATTCATCTTGACTGTTAATGAAGCAGATATTTTATGTTCTGATATATTTAGTTTTTATTTATTAACTTAAACTCACACCCCTAATGTCGCTGGTTTGTTAACCCTTTCCCGCCATAAGGACGTTCTGTGCCATCTTCACTGCTATGGGCTTTAGCGCCGTTAGGACTACATGGAACGTCCTAGACGTTTGGCTGTCCTGAAGCCATAGCGGCTTGGTAAATGGGATCGTGTGCTGGAGGTCGAGCCTGGTATCGTAGGCACTCCCCGCCCCAATCACATGATCGCGTGATTTCAATTCGTTTACATCGGAACTTCTTTCTGATGTAGACCAATTAGTCCAAGCCGGAAAGGGTTAAAGGTTCCCGTTTAGTTTGTGTAATTTAGGAATGGTAAAAAAAAACAATTCCTATTTAAAGGGACCAGAAGCCTCACAGCTGATTTGCACACTAATGTGTTTCAAATCATCAATAGAAGCCAAAATTATCAGTATGTCAGTGATAGCTTTTACTGCGCAGTCTGCACAGACAGAGGTCATTTAGTTAAAGGAACAGTGAAGACAAAATGATCATTATGTCAGTGATAGCTTTTACTGCACAGACAGAGGTCATTTAGTTAAAGGAACAGTGAAGACAAAATGATCATTATGTCAGTGATAGCTTTTACTGCGCAGACAGAGGTCATTTAGTTAAAGGAACAGTGAAGACAAAATGATCATTATGTCAGTGATAGCTTTTACTGCACAGACAGAGGTCATTTAGTTAAAGGAACAGTGAAGACAAAATGATCATTATGTCAGTGATAGCTTTTACTGCGCAGACAGAGGTCATTTAATTAAAGGAACAGTGAAGACAAAATGATCATTATGTCAGTGATAGCTTTTACTGCGCAGACAGAGGTCATTTAGTTAAAGGAACAGTGAAGACAAAATGATCATTATGTCAGTGATAGCTTTTACTGCGCAGACAGAGGTCATTTAGTTAAAGGAACAGTGAAGACAAAATGATCATTATGTCATTGATAGCTTTTACTGCACAGACAGAGGTCATTTAGTTAAAGAAACAGTGAAGACAAAATGATCATTATGTCAGTGATGGCTTTTACTGCGCAGACAGAGGTCATTTTGTTAAAGGAACAGTGAAGACAAAATGAAACTGTCATGGTTCAGATAGAGCTTACATTTTTAAACAACTTTCCAATTTGCTTTGTTCTCTTAGAATTCTTTGTTGAAAACTAATCCTAGTTAGGCTGATAGGAGCTTAGGAGCATGCACGTGTCTATATCGGCAGTGTTTGTAACTATTACTATAAATAAAGTTGCAAAACGCTGCTGCCAAATGGCTATGGACACGTGAATGCTCCTGAGCTCACATAGGATTACTCTTTAAAGGGACACTGAACCCAATTTTTTTTCTTTTGCTATTCAGATAGAGCAGCAATTTTAAGCAACTTTCTGATTTTCTCCTATAATCAATTTTTCTTTGTTCTCTTGCTATCTTTATTTAAAAAAGAAGGTAGCTAAGCTTTTTTTGGTTCAGACCTGGACAGCACTTTTATTGTTGGATTAATTTATCCACCAATCGGCAAGAACAACCCAGGTTGTTCACCAAAAATGGGCTGGCATCTAAACTCACATTCTTGCATTTCAAATAAAGATACCAAGACAATGAAGAAAATTTGATAATAGGAGTAAATTAGAAAAATGCTTAAAATTATATGCTCTATTTGAATCACGAAAGAAAAAAAATTTGGGTTCAGTGTCCCTTTAACAAAGGTTACCAAAAGAACTAAAATTGATAAAAGAAGTAAATTGGAAAGTTAAGTCCATTTAAGTTTAATTTTATCTTTTCTGTCCCTTAAGTTTTTATAGTGATGTCAAGTGACCAGTATACAGCGATCAATGATCATCAGTGTAGCTGCATGTGCGTATAATGATAACACAAATCCTTTATAGGCAGTTCTTACTGAGAGTATAGAGTGAAACCCTTTATGTCTGTGTGTACTGTCCGGTGTAGAAAGCCAGTCCATGATGGTGTCACAGCCCAGTATCCTGGTCCAGGGAGGGAGCAATGGTAACTCCCTTATGTGTTCCGTAAAACCACTTCACTTAATCTCTTTCAGGATGTGGTCATCCAGCAAGATGATGAGATCCGGTTAAAAATTGTAGGAACCAGAGTGGATAAAAATGACATTGTGAGTATGATGACAACTTAGTAGATAGATTATAACTATCTAACTTTAATATCTCTCTCTCTTCTTTCCTCTTTCCCCTTTCTTTCTTTCCTTCTTTCCTCTGTCTCTGTGTCTCTCTCTCTTTCTCTTTCTCTTTCTTTCTTTCTCTTTCTTTCTTTCTCTCTCTTTCTTTCTCTCTCTTTCTTTCTCTCTCTTTCTTTCTCTCTCTTTCTTTCTCTCTCTTTCTTTCTTTCTCTTTCTTTCTCTTTCTTTCTTTCTCTTTCTTTCTTTCTTTCTTTCTCTTTCTTTCTTTCTTTCTCTCTCTTTCTTTCTTTCTCTCTCTTTCTTTCTTTCTTTCTCTCTCTTTCTTTCTTTCTCTCTCTTTCTTTCTTTCTCTCTCTTTCTTTCTTTCTCTCTCTTTCTTTCTTTCTCTCTCTTTCTTTCTTTCTCTCTCTTTCTTTCTTTCTCTCTCTTTCTTTCTTTCTCTCTCTTTCTTTCTTTCTCTCTCTTTCTTTCTTTCTCTCTCTTTCTTTCTTTCTCTCTCTTTCTTTCTTTCTCTCTCTTTCTTTCTTTCTCTCTCTCTTTCTTTCTTTCTCTCTCTTTCTTTCTTTCTTTCTCTCTCTCTTTCTCTCTCTTTCTTTCTCTCTCTTTCTCTCTCTTTCTTTCTCTCTTTCTCTCTCTTTCTCTCTCTTTCTTTCTCTCTCTTCTCTTCTTTCTCTCTCTTTCTTTCTTTCTTTCTTTCTTTCTCTCTTTCTTTCTCTCTCTCTCTTTCTTTCTCTCTCTCTCTTTCTTTCTCTCTCTCTCTTTCTTTCTCTCTCTCTCTTTCTTTCTTTCTTTCTCTCTTTCTTTCTTTCTTTCTCTCTCTTTCTTTCTTTCTCTCTCTCTCTTTCTATTATAATATTGTGTTACTTAAGCAGATTATTAACCTGTTCCCTGTGTTTATATCACTGTGAGATGTGTTTATGACTATTGCGTATTTAACTGCTGCGGTTCTGTCTTGCAGTTTGCGATTGGCTCTCTGATGGACGATTACCTTGGTAAATATTTATTTTCTTGCTCTTGTAGGTTATATTTTCATGTATGTTTTTAGTGCACGTTCCCTTTTGTGTCTTTCTTTTCCCTCTTTCTGATCAGTCTGTGTTTTGTAGGTCTGGTCAGCTGATGGGAGTTTGCCTGGACTCGTCGTCATGTGCTGTGGACTTCCAGTAGATTCCTGTATTATATTTGCAGCCGTGGCAGGGCCTGAGGTCTCGTCTGCTTGTGTACAAATATTCTTGTTATATTTTGTTTAATAAAATGATAACTCCTCAGATGTTGCATTTATTGGATTAAATTGAAATAAAAATATTTGGGTTTGTCTCAGAGCTTGACAAATACCAGCACCATGGCGCTTCATAAACAAAAAGTCCTAGCGCCAAGTAAAATGCTTTTAGATAAAGAGTAGAAGCACTTATCAGCTATTTCAGTGATTTTCCCTCTTTAACTATCTGGTGAGCCAATGAGAAGAGGCATATATGTCCCAGTAGTGTGTTGCTACTTCTGAATCTATCTGCTTTTCAACTAAGGATAACCAGGGAATTGTCAGGATTTTACCCTTCTTTTATTTGCCGCTGGCTGCCATTTTTACTCACCTGTCTCTCTCTGAATCTGCTGCAAAGTGTGTAAAGCTGCTCACTCACCTAGGCGCCCTCTTATGGCCAAACTGAAGAACATCATCAATGAGAGACATGTTACAGTCCCAGAATTATGTCATCGTTCCCTATTTAAAGGAACAGTCAACACCAGAATTTTTGTTGTTTAAAAAGAAAGATCATCCCTTTATTACCCATTCACTAGTTTTGCATAACCATCAGTTATAATACACGTTTTACCTCTGTAATTACCTTGTATGTAAGCTTCTGCTGACTGCCCCTTTATTTCAGTTCTTTTGACAGACTTGCATTTTAGCCAATCAGTGCTCACTCCTAGGTCACTTCACGTGCATGAGCTCAATGTTATCTATATGAAACGTGAACTAATGCCCTCTAGTGGTCAAAATGCATTCAGATTAGAGGCAGTCTTCAAAGTCTAAGAAATTACCATATGAACCTCCTAGGTTTAGCTTTCAACTAATAATACCAAGAGAACAAAGCAAAATTGGTGATAAAAGTAAATTGGGAAGTTGTTTAAAATTCCATTCCCTATTTAAATCATGAAAGGTTTTTTTGGACTTGACTGTCCCTTTAAGTGCCTGAGTTCAGTCTGCATTTGCCCTTGCGTTTAGTCTTCTTTTTGAGTTCCTGTGTATTACCTGGCTTGTCTGACTTCCCTTCTGGTTCCTGACTCTGCTGTTCTTAGTTCCTGATCCTGGCTCATCTGACTACTCGCTTTGGTTTCTGGCCCGGCTCGTCTGACTACTCGCTTTGGTTTCTGACCCGGCTCGTCTGACTACCTGCTCTGGCTTTGACTCCTGGCGTGTCGTTTGGCTTTTTTTGTTAATATTAATAGAAGTGTGATTATTTTTTGCATTTCACGACTCGGTCTGATTCCTGGTACCCTGACAAGAGTTAAGCAAATAAGATAAAAGAATCATAGTTTTTTTTGTTTTGTTTTTTTTGGGGGGGGGGTTCATGTCCCTTTTTGATCTGAAAACATTACCCAGCTAGATAAGTAGTTAAAGGGACAGTCAAGTCCAAAAAAAACTTTCGTGTTTCAAATAGGGCATGTCATTTTAAAAAAACTTTACAATTTACTTTTATCACCAATTTTGCTTTGTTCCCTTGGTATTCTTATTTGAAAGCTAAATCTAGGAGGTTCATATGCATTTGACAGATTTTCACCACTAGAGGGCGTTAGTTCATGTGTTTCATAAAGATAACATTGAGCTCATGCATGTGATTTTACCGAGGAGTGAGCACTGATTGACTAAAATGCAAGTCTGTCAAAAGAAGTGAAATGAAGGGGCTGTCTGCAGAGGCTTAGATACAAGGTAATCACAGAGGTAAAACGTGTATTGTTCTAGCTGTGTTGGTTATGCAAAACTAAGGAATGGGTAATAAAGGGATTATCTATCTTTTAAAAAAAAACAACTAAAATTCTGATGTTGACTGTCCCTTTAATAGAGAAAAGCAAATGAGATGACGACGTTCCATCACGTCAATATAATCAGGATAATATGCAGTCTCTGGTGGGCTTATGTGAGTCTGTTATAGAGAAGGGCTAACACATTGTAGTTACAACTCCTTATGATGAATCCCATTGCTTGGGTTTTACCACTCGCCAATCTTCAGATATATCATCCCATTAACAAGTCTTCTTGCAAACTGATCACAACTTTACCTCCTATTGCTCTCACCTTGTCAGGGTAAGGGTCCACTTCAAAATAGACCTGTCTGCTGTTTTGTTCTCCAAATAAGGTGCCTGGGGTGCGCTGCATGACCTGCAAAGATCTGTCTGGAGGGCTGACCAGCAAACAAAGCTCTAAAATAAACACCAAATGTATGTACACAGCACTACGACTGGGATAGGGTAGCTGCTAAACCTTATATGTCATAGTGCCCAAGGAAATAACCACAGCACCAAGAGGTATCACAAAATTCTTTATTGGAACATCAGGGTTCACAAGACGCCTGTGTTCCAATTGATACCTCTTGGTGCTGTGGGAATTTCCTTGGACACAGCAAACAAAGCTCATTGGGGAACTCGCTAAACCGCCGCCATCTTTGGTCTAATCTCCCCCTTGAGCTGACAGATGAGACAATAGCCTCCCCTTCTCTTCCAGTGGTTGTAAAAGTGCAGTTGGTGTCAGTTTCCCTGGAAATTCCCATATGGCTCTCTAGGTAGGTCTCCACTGATCAGTTTGCTGTGCTCAGTAACCGAGCAATCATCAGTTGAGTAACCATTTCAAAAGATAGGTGTATTTAAAGGGACAGTAAACACTCATTTATTTTATAAGCATAGTATTGTGGTTTTGCTCTTCGTCTAGTCTTGGTATCCGCCATCTTGAAATCTTTCACCTCATTCCAGTGCTGATGTGTTTGCAAACGTGCAGCAACTCACCTTCAGATACCTGCAGTGTAACCTAGGTTTTAAAATGGCAGCACCTATAATTAGATGGTGTTTCTTGAGTGTTTAATGTCCCTTTTAAAGCTTGATACAGCCCTATTTTGAATTGTTGGAGATAATGAGGTTGGAGCTCCTGACCTGTACCTTGTGTTGGCGTGTATGCCTTTTTATGTGCTATCAAACTAATAAAATAAGCTTTTTATTGCTTATTGGTGCCGGTTCGTTTTTTGGCATTTCACCCTGACCGATCCATTTGAGTGCAAGGATTCTGGCTACTCTTTACCTTGTTGATTTCTCAGGGAATCCGGTGAAATTTCCCTGTACTATCCGTTTGCACCTGTTGAACCGGAACCTTCCTTCCCGGCTTTAGCCCCCGTGGGGAGCGCTGAAGAGGAAACACAGAGCGGTGCTGCTGAGATAGCAGTGAAGACAGCGCGGCACGCTGGGTGAGTGCACACACATCTCTGACAGAAGCGTTTACCAAAGGAATTTGTCTTATGGAGCTCCTGAATAGCCTTCAGATTAAACTCTATTGTTGCTGTGATTTTCATATGCTGGCCTCAGCAATAATTATGGCTCTCACAATATAAGCACAATCAACTATGAGCTTTCCAAACTTTTCATGTTGGCGACACACAACATCATTTTGCGATACAGTAATTCAGTTGTACTAGCAAACAGGAGGTTAAACTAACTTGTTTTAAGAGATACGGACACATACATAAATTATATAATAACAAAATGTATTTACAAGTAACCCTAAGTATGTGCAAGAATTGGAAAACGTTTAATAACACCAATAGCTACTTACTATTTTAATGGGATGTATGAGGTTGATAGGATGAGCACAGTTTCTGAATATTTGGTGGAATATTAGATAAAGGCACTCGCATTTCATCATCAAGCATTTTTAAGCTTCCACTTCCTATCCATATATCAAGAGCAGGAGCAGCAATGCACAACTGGGAGCTAGCTGCAAAAAAAACGCCACTGACTTTTGACTTCAGCTCAGTATTTAAGCTGCCGCCCTCTGCAAGTCCGACTGACTACTGGCCGTGCTGCAAACACACTGCTGTCTCACTCACTGACTACACGTGCAGTCACAAGCTGATTGAGGAGACTACACGTGCAGTCACAAGCCGATTGAGGAGACTACACGTGCAGTCACAAGCTGATTGAGGAGACTACACGTGCAGTCACAAGCCGATTGAGGAGACTACACGTGCAGTCACAAGCCGATTGAGGAGACTACACGTGCAGTCACAAGCCGATTGAGGAGACTACACGTGCAGTCACGAGCCGATTGAGGAGACTACACGTGCAGTCACAAGCCGATTGAGGAGACTACACGTGCAGTCACAAGCCGATTGAGGAGACTACACGTGCAGTCACAAGCCGATTGAGGAGACTACACGTGCAGTCACAAGCCGATTGAGGAGACTACACGTGCAGTCACAAGCCGATTGAGGAGACTACACGTGCAGTCACAAGCCGATTGAGGAGACTACACGTGCAGTCATGAGCCAATTGAGGAGACTACACGTGCAGTCACAAGCCGATTGAGGAGACTACACGTGCAGTCACAAGCCGATTGAGGAGACTACACGTGCAGTCACAAGCCGATTGAGGAGACTACACATGCAGTCATGAGCCAATTGGAATAGTTTCAGTCCCCACTGAGCCGCACCAATAGGTTTAGATGATCTGTGACCCACTAGGTATTAATCACGTGTCAACCATTTGATATGCGTAGCAGGCAGGCGGAAAGTCAGAAACCAAAATTTTTTTATTTTTTTTTTAAAAATGTTTAATTAAAAAAAATGTGTGCTGAAGCTGAGACACGCCTACACACTGCTGCCGACACACTAGTGTCACGACACACCTACACACTGCTGCCTACACACTGCTGCCGACACACTAGTGTCACGACACACCTACACACTGCTGCCTACACACTGCTGCCTACACACTAGTGTCACGACACACCTACACACTGCTGCCGACACACTGCTGCCTACACACTGCTGCTGACACACTAGTGTCACGACACACCTACACACTGCTGCCTACACACTGCTGCCTACACACTAGTGTCACGACACACCTACACACTGCTGCCGACACACTAGTGTCACGACACACCTACACACTGCTGCCGACACACTAGTGTCACGACACACCTACACACTGCTGCCGACACACTAGTGTCACGACACACCTACACACTGCTGCCTACACACTGCTGCCTACACACTAGTGTCACGACACACCTACACACTGCTGCCTACACACTGCTGCCTACACACTAGTGTCACGACACACCTACACACTGCTGCCGACACACTAGTGTCACGACACACCTACACACTGCTGCCGACACACTAGTGTCACGACACACCTACACACTGCTGCCGACACACTAGTGTCACGACACACCTACACACTGCTGCCTACACACTGCTGCCTACACACTGCTGCCTACACACTGCTGCCTACACACTGCTGCCGGCACACTGCTGCCTACACACTGCTGCCTACACACTGCTGCCGACACACTGCTGCCGACACACTGCTGCCGACACACTGCTGCCGGCACACTGCTGCCTACACACTGCTGCCTACACACTGCTGCCGACACACTGCTGCCGACACACTGCTGCCGACACACTGCTGCCGGCACACTGCTGCCTACACACTGCTGCCGACACACTGCTGCCGACACACTGCTGCCTACACACTGCTGCCGACACACTGCTGCCTACACACTGCTGCCTACACACTGCTGCCGACACACTGCTGCCGACACACTGCTGCCTACACACTGCTGCCGACACACTAGTGTCACGACACACAGTTTAGAAAGCACTGAACTATGATGATACATCTAGGTGCAGCATATAACAGCAATCCAAAACTGATAGCAGAAACAGACTAACAAGATGGCACCCAAGACCTATAGCTTCTCATTAGCTATATACAAATCTACTCTAAGATTATAAATGGATTATCAAATCTGTGCCGGTGTCTTAAATTAATATGTCTACCATTGGAATTTCACTACCGCGTCACTTCCGGTGACGTGTAGTAAGCTGCTGGAGGGTTGTGGCGCTCTCTGCGCATGTTTAAGGTACAATAAACAGCGCTTACTGGAGGCCCAACCTCCTACAAACAGCTGACAAATTACTTTAGAACAGTAAGTTGTCTACCGCGTAGGAATTACCGCCTGATCGCTCTCTGTCCTCTCCATAACACAGATTTCATTTTGCAATCATTTTGAAATAGGAACTAAATACAGCAAGTAAAAACTTTTTCGCAGTTCTATACCTTTATAGCAATATCTCAAATTAGTAAACGCTGTACCGTGTTGTATTTTTGTGTTTTCTGAATGATCATTTCCTAAAGCCTCCATTAGACATTGGTGGAAGCAAGAAGTCAGATAATTCATAACGAGGTAAAAACGACTGAGGATTATATTGGAGGCTTTAGGAAATGATCATTCAGAAAACACAAAAATACAGCACAGTACAGCGTTTACTAATTTGAGATATTGCTATAAAGGTATAGAACGGCAAAAAAAGAAATAAATACAGCAAGTAAAAACTATTTCAAAAGTATTGCAAAATAAAATCTATGTTATGGAGAGAAGGACAGAACGATCAGGCGCCAATTCCTACGCGGTACACAACTTACTTTACAACACCGATGTTCTAAAGTAAGTTGTCAGCTATTCTGCCTTACACAGCTGTTTGTAGGAGGTTGGGACTCTAGCGCATGAGCGAGAAAACTGACGTTGGATGGAAGCGTTAACACAATGTTAACTTACACCTTCATGAAAAGAGCAACTGCACGCACTTTTTATCTGTTGGCCGCTTTGGTAGCTTACGGCTCCATTTTTACTGACTGAATGGAAATGAGCCCTGTGTCTGTAAAATACCTGCCGGGTGGTAACCCTAACGGCCTGGGGTAGTCACAGCTCATTCTTATATTTTCTGTTGTGAGAATTAAAGGGAAATGAAACACAAAAAAATATTTTGTGATTCAGACAGAACATTCAATTTTTAAAAAA
>NC_069505.1:47762020-47782020 GCF_027579735.1 Bombina bombina | reverse complement strand
AGATAGATAGAAGATAGAGACAGACAGATAGATAGAGACAGACAGACAGATAGATAGATAGATAGATAGATAGATAGAGACAGACAGACAGATAGATAGATAGATAGAGACAGACAGATAGATAGAAGATAGATAGATAGATAGATAGAGACAGACAGACAGATAGATAGATAGAGACAGACAGATAGATAGAAGATAGATAGATAGATAGATAGAGACAGACAGACAGACAGATAGATAGATAGAGACAGACAGACAGACAGACAGACAGATAGATAGATAGATAGATAGATAGAGACAGACAGACAGATAGATAGAAGATAGAGACAGACAGATAGATAGATAGAGACAGACAGACAGATAGATAGATAGATAGATAGAGACAGACAGACAGACAGATAGATAGATAGATAGATAGATAGATAGATAGAGACAGACAGACAGATATGATCACAACAATACTGGACACATAAATGGCATCACACATTACAAATATGGGGCAGAACGAAGTGTGGGCTAGTCAAGGGGGGCAGATTACTTTTATGTCAGCCAAAGAGATAAAATGATTTATTTGTATGTTAAAGGGACACTGCACCCAAATCTTTTCCTTCATGATTCAGATAGAGCATGCAATTTTTCTTCATTCTCTTGCTATTTTTATTTGAAAATCATGAATGTAAATGTTAGCAGCCAGTCCATTTTAGGTTCACCACCATGGATAGCGCTTGCTTATTGGAGGCTGACATTTACCCACCAATAAGCAAGCATAACCCAGGTTTTCAACCAAATGTCAGTGATGACATATTTAACCACCGCCCTTTTAGCTTTCAGTTTTCTCTATGCGCTTTTGTGCACAACTAAATAACATGCGCAGAAGTGACTCACTCCTGCTGCAGCTCTGTGCTTCTTCTAAGGGCGCTCTAGCGATCAGAATAAACAGTGATGTTGGCGATTACGTCAACAGCTAAATCTGCATGCGCAATGGGGATGCAAAAGTAGTGCGCATGTGTGGGTACATCAGAAAGAAGTTGACGCTACTCCAACCCAAGTATGGTTTGGAAACGCACAGGATTTTAATAGAAAATAGCAGCGAAAGCAAAAAGAACACGTATAACACAGTATTATAAGCTAGGATTGAGTTTTAACTAACTGTGCATTAAAGGGACATTATACTCATATGCTAAATCACTTGAAAGTGATGCAGCATAACTGTAAAAAGCTGACATTAAAATATATCACATGAACATCTCTATGTAAAAAAGGAAGATATTTTACCTCACAATTCCTTCAGCTCATCAGAGTAAGTGTTGTGTAAACAATTATACTTCAGCTGCTGTCCAGCTGTAAGTTGAAAAAAAATATCAATTATATATATATATATGTTACGGGTAAAGTCAGAAATCCTGGTAATCCTAGGATTACCCGGGTAAACCTGACATAACCCTACACTATTTTTAATTTCCTCCGTCTGGGGGGGTTCAAAGAAGAGGCGCCCTGCCGATCCTCGCATCCACCCACAGTGCACATTGGGGAATGAGGTTTACAAGGGGGGCTTTGTCCCCCTTGAAATCCCCAGGCGGAGGCAATAAAAGATAGTGAAGATAGGGGAATTACAGTGCATCATATATATGTTTGATGCGGTGACTCGATGTACTCTGAGAAAATTTATCACGTTACATCGGGCTTTACCCACAGCCGCTACTTTACCCATAACGTGTGTATATATATATATATATATAGGCTTTGGCTTTGCTGTGATCTCATGAGACTTCATGAATAGGAAAATAACATGACTGTGCCTGCACATGCCAGATGCACACTCCCTTGCAAGTCCTGGGACAAGCATTCTGATTGGCTGCTTAAAGTCTCTTTGCAGTGGGGTGTGAATACTTAGGAAATTTTGAGGTAAAATATCTTCCTTTTTTACATAGAGATGTTCAGGTGATATTTTGTTGCCAGCTTTTTACAGTTTTACTGCATCAGTTTCATGTGCTTCAACATTTGGTTATCATGTTGGCCTCCCAACTGTACCTATTTGAGAGGGACTGTCCCTATTTTTGAGGTTGGTCCCTTTAAAACAGCCAAATGCTATTTGCAGAATTCCCCTTAGACACACCTTTAGATCACCCAGATATGCCCACAAATACCCCCCCCCCCCCCACAAACTACCCAGACATGCCCACTAACCACCTTGACTCCACGCACAATCCCACCCACAAAATGGTGACATCCCCCATGAACCTAATACCTAACGACAAATCTTAGGAGGTACTGTATGCAATTGCATTAATGAAATAAACATTTTCGTCCAGTATTTTTGAGGAGAACAGATGGCAACCCCAGTAGATTTGCATAACAACAAATAAATGATAAAAAGACAATACAATAGTCTGAATTTCAAACGAGCAGTAGATTTTTTTCAGACAAATGTCAGTTATGTCTATTTCCACTCCCCCTGTACCATGTGACAGCCATCAGCCAATCACAAATGCATATAGGTATATTCTGTGAATTCCTGCACATGCTCAGTAGGAGCTGGTGACTCAAAAAGTGTAAATATAAAAAGACTGTGCACATTTTGTTAATGGAAGTAAATAGGAAAGTTGTTTAAAATTGCTGCTCTATCTGAATCATGAAAGTTTAAAGGGACACTGAACCCAAATGTTTTCTTTTGTGATTCTGATAGAGCATTTTAAGCAACTTTCTAATTGACTCCGCTATTATCAAATTTTCTTCATTCTCTTGGTATCTTTATTTGAAATGCAAGAATCTAAGTTTAGATGCCGGCCCATTTTTGGTGAACAACCTGGGTTGTTCTTGCTGATTGGTGGATAAATTCATCCACCAATAAAAAAGTGCTGTCCAGAGGTCTGAACCCAAAAAAAAGCTTAAATGCCTTCTTTTTCAAATAAAGATACTCCTATTATCAATTTTTCTTCGTTCTCTTGCTATCTTTATTTGAAAAAGAAGGCATCTAAGTTTTTTTTTTTTGGTTCAGACCTCTGGACAGCACTTTTTATTGGTGGATGAATTTATCCACCAATCAGCAAGAACAACCCAGGTTGTTCACCAAAAATGGGCCGGCATCTAAACTTACATTCTTGCATTTCAAATAAAGATAGCAAGAGAACAAAGAAAAAATGATAATAGGAGTAAATTAGAAAGTTGCTTAAAATTGCTGCTCTATCTGAATCACGAAAGAAAAAAATTGGGTTCAGTGTCCCTTTAATTTTGACTTGAGTGTCCCTTTAAATGTGTTTTTTTATCATTCTTTCTACCAATATCTGCTATCCCTTTAAAAGGACAGTACATTTAAAGGGATAGAAAGGTTTAACTTGAACTGTGCATTGATGAGTTTAAATTTTAAATAGAAGCATTTTTGCTTCTTGTAAAAAAGTTATTACTGGTTTTCTGCAACATACGCACATATGCTGTGAGGGCCCATGCACCTATATTCAACACCATACGTGCACAGAGAGCTGCCAGTTGTGTGCATTGTGTGGCTGATCAGCAAAACTCCCACTGCTTTATTGGTCATGGTGCACAGTGCCAAGCCTCACAAGCATAAAAATAAAGGTTTTGCTATCTCTGTAAAGGAAAATGTTAAAACAAATTCACATATCCTTTCTAAGAAAAAAATGCCTTTAATATCCCTTTAAGAGCTTCCACTAGATATGTAGCACAATAGCGTCACTCGGTACAATAGGGATTTCATTTTATGGGATGCATGTTGTTAATGTATTTTCCTTGTCAAGCTCGTTGACAACTCTCTCTGCCTTATGATTGGCTTGCGCCTCGTTTATTGACACATAGCCGCCCTGTAATTGGCTCCAATGCATTGCATCGCTTGGCGCGGTGTTACTCTTGAAATGATTAGCCAATCAATGTGCTGTATTTACTTAGTCCCTCCCCTCACGGGTTATCTGATTGGTCAGCTGCTATATGAATAGTTTGGCGGCAGCTGCTGGAGCATCAGATTGAGCCTGTTGCCTTACGACAAAGGGAGAGGATGGAAAGTGCTGGAGACACAAAGGTGAGCGCTGTTGTGCTATGCAGGTAGCAGTGTGAGCGCGGCTGTTGTTATACACTGGGGACGGGCACTATTGCTTGATGCTAATAGGGTTTTTTTTATTATGGTTTTAGTATTTAATTTGTTTAAGCCCCATCTATATGTTTAGATCAATATTGCTGTTTATTATTTTTATTATGGAACTGCCATAACTCTCATTAACTGGGCTGATCTAGATAAAGAATAAAGCTCTGTGTATTGGGGAGTACTTAGACCAATAACAGATCTGTCTATGTATATGGTCTTTAGTTTAAATAAAAATGTCATTCAGAGAGGGTAACACAATCTGTGTATGTGTATATATATATATATATATATATATATATATATATATATATATATATATTTTGTGTGTGTGTGTGTGTGTGTGTGTATATATATATATATATATATATATATATATATATATTGTCAAATCACCATACAATATTTTCTATATCTTGCTTTTTGCATTCATTCTCAGGTGGAGCTGTAGGTAAGAAGTTATTTTTGAAGGATATTTGTATTTAAAGGGCCAGTCTACTGTTATATTAGAATAACAGTGTTAGTTATGCAAAACTGTGGAATGGGTAATAAATCTATCTTGAATACACATTTTGGAGTAGACTGTCACTTTAAAGGGACAGTCTACACAAGTTTGTTTAATAAGACAACGCCTTTACTACCCATTCCCCAGCTTTGCACAACTAACATTGTTATTTGAATACACTTTATAACTTTAAAACTCATTTCTGCTTGTTCAAAGGCTCAATTGACAGCCTTTTAATGCTGTTGTATTGTCACAATGGCACTGGGCTTTAAAGCCGTTACGACGGAATAAAACGTCATCGCAAACGGCTGTCCTGAAACCTACTAGGCTTGCAGGATTTGATCGTGGTCTGGATGGCGTTCCTAGCATCTTAGGGACGACCCCCAGACCCGATCCCATAATTGAAATCTCGCGATCATTTGCACGATCACATTATTTCAATTTGTCTACATCGGAACATTGTTCCGATGTAGACTTTTTAACCCGTTCATGAAAGGGGTGGCAGTCAATCCTAGTGTTTTACAAATGCTAGTATTGATAAGAAAGGGGACTTTCATTCATGAAGTATAACCTACTTTATCCAGAAAGCTCCTTTATTTGTTTCAAGTGATCGCTGTTCAGGCAGCCCACAGCAGCAATTTGTGTTGCTAAGAGGTGATGTTTTCACCTCTTAGCAAATGGCGTGCGGGAAATCCGGCCCCATGGGCGGCAAGCTGGATTTACCGCACGGCTATTGGCTAAGAGGTGGAAACGTCACCTCTAGCGAAACAGAACGGCAATCACTTGAAACAAAGAAGCTTTCTGCATGAGCTGTTATACTTCCTTAATGAAAGTTCCCTTTATTTGTTTCAAAAATGCTAGGATTGACTTTCCCTTTAATCGCATGCTTTTGTAATTGATTTGCACATTAGGAGACTGCTAGTTCATGTGGGCAATAGATAACAATTTGTTTATGGCTGTGGAGTTATTAAAGAGTTGGCACAGTACTAAATGCAACTCAATAGATAATAGTCATGTGATCAGGGGGCAGTCTGCAGAGACTTGGATACAAGGTTATCAGAGGTAAAAAGTGTATTAATATAACTGCTGGTTATGCAAAACTGGGGAATGGGTAATGTGTTATCTCTTATAAAACTATACAAATTCTATTGTAGACTGTCCCTTTAAAAGGGACATGAAATTGGTTTTTCTTTTAGACAGAGCATGTATTTTTTAAATAACATTTTCATTATTCTCAATATCCTTTGTTGAAAAGTATATCTAAATTATGCTCAGTGGCTGCACATAAATAACTTGTGTGATTGGCTCACCCATGTGTATTGCTATTTCTTTAACAAAGGATACATAAAGAATAATCTAAACTAAATAATTAAATTTGAATGTTTAAAATGTTTTGTATTCTCTATCTGAATGAGAAATCATGGGTTTCATGTCCCTTCAAACTAAATGCAATGTTTAATATATTGAATGTTTCTTGCATACTATTTCACTGCGAAAGGGACATAAAGTTGCATTAAGATCCTGGAATGTTGTAACCTTTTATTGCACATGTCTACACTCGGCTGTGGATTGGCTGTCCATTAATGGTCTGCAGCTGGACATGCAATTTTAAATAAAATTCCAATTTAATTTTATCATATTCTTTGTTGAAAGTTAAACCTAGGTAGGCTCATATTTTGACTAAATTTTAACATGTTATGTCTCTAACAGATGTTCCTGGAGCTCACAGATGGGCTGGATTTGTTCTCATCTCTGTTTCCTCCTCTGTCTCCTTCCCCTGAGCCAGAGACCCCTCTTCTGCCGTCCTTTTTGGAAGCACCAAAGAGTTCCGGCCTGTCCTCACTGCGTTACAAGACCGAGCTGTGCAGCAGATATGCAGAAAGTGGCTTCTGCGCCTACAGGAACCGTTGCCAGTTTGCTCATGGTCTGAGTGAGCTCCGTCCTCCAATCCAGCATCCCAAGTACAAGACTGAACTGTGCCGCTCTTTCCATGTTCTTGGAACCTGCAACTATGGCCTAAGATGTCTCTTCATCCATAGCCCTCAGGAGCGCCGAGAGCTGCCCTCCTCCCCTGATGCGCTGCGGCTGCCTACACGTCGCAATTCAGCCCCATACAGCAAGGAGCGTTGCCGTCTATGGCGGTCACCGGGTGGATGTCCTTATGGAGCACGCTGTCATTTCCAGCACCCTAAAAGTGGCAGAGAGCCTTGTCGCCACTTTGCTGCTCTTGGCGATTGCCCATATGGTGCACGTTGCCACTTCTCTCACAGCCCCCCTCTTGACCGCTGGGGGACAGTAGGAGAAGGTAGTGGCTCCCTTTCTCCTACAGATCCTGATAGCGAATCTGGGACCCCTCTGCTTTCCGAATCGCCTGCAAACAATGCTTTTAGTTTCGCCAGCCTCCTGTTGCCGCTTTCCTTGCGCCTACAGATCCTTGGGGAAGGAGGGGATTTTCCTGGTGCTGCAGATTCAATCTTTTCTGAAGATGAGAATTCCCAAGGACTATGACACCCTGTGGGAACTGACGCCTTCTCTGGCTTATACAGGATTACATGACAGAATCTGTCACCCTGTTCCACACTACAGGCCGGCAGAGAAGTTAACTTGTTTTATTTACGGCCTATGTGGCTGCTGTGTATATAAATGGTTTTTTAAGTTATTTCTAACCTTTCTGAGATATATTATTTTAATATTGCTAATTTGACTGAGTCTTGGCTTTTATGGTACAATATATCTTTTTATCTAATTAAAATGAATTTTATTACAATTTTGCAAATTGTGGTTTTTTTTTTTTGTTTTTTCTGCTAGAGTATTAGCTAAACTTTATTTCAGTATTTGAAATAACTGGTTTTGCCTGTGGTATCTACCTATACTGATTTTATATAATTAAAGAGTCTACACCGAAGTTTGTCTAAAGAGATATAGATTCCCATTATTACCCAGTTTTGTATAACCAACACGGTTATACTTTTTACCTCAAGATTACCTTGTATCAAAGCCTCTGCAGACTGCCCCTTATCTAAGATCTTGACTTGCTTTTTAGCTAATCGTGGTTGACTCATAAATCTCTCCACAGGAGAGAGCACAATCTTATCTATATGGCACACATGAAATAGTCTTGATAAGAGGCGGCCTTCAAGGGCGTAGAAATTTTGCATACGAGTCTACCTTAGTTTTAGCTTTCAACAAAGAATACCAAGAGAACAAAGCAAATTTGATAAAAGTAAAGTTGTTTAAACTGACATACATGATCTGTATCATGAGTTTCATTTTGATTAGACTGTCCCTTGAGTATGGGCTAAATAAATTCTGTGTACAGCCAACAGAATAAATGACACTACCAGTGGTGGGTTGGAGAGAGAAGTAATACAATTTTTAATTGTTCTCACTAAGTATTTGGTTTTGGTTTACAGACAGATATAAGGCAGTGTGTGTACAGAGTGATTAACATGAGATCTGGTTTTTACCTGCAAGCTCAACCCATTTATCTGAGTTGTGGCTTCAATAGACAAGACCAGCAAGTTAATATACGCACACATAGAGAAACCATTTTGCAGCTGGTATAACAAGTCCTCGGAAATTCAGGGGGGGAAGTTTGTAATACACCTTTAAAGGGATATGCAACCCAATTTCTTCCCCCCCCCCCATTCTTTTGATCAGGAATATAAGCTTAGGAGCCAGACCATTTTTGGTTCAGCACACTGAGTAGTGCTTGATTGGGTACATTAAGCCACCTATCAGCAAGAATTACCCAGGTGCTGAACTAAAAATGGTCCGGCTCCTAAGCTTAAATTTCTGATTTGCAAATTAGAAAGTTGCTTAAAATTTACTGCTATCTGAATCATGAGAGAATTTGCGTCTCCTATCCCTTTAATGGGAGGTGGGGTTGAGAATTGAAGCAAATCATGTAGCTTAAATATACTGGTATTTGTCTCTTAAAGGCTTTGACATGGTAATTAAAGGGACATAAAACTCAAAATGTCTCATGATAAAGCATATGATTTAAGCAACTTTCTAACTTCTATCTGCTTCATTCTTTTGGTATCCTTTGTGGAATCAGTAATGAGAGTAAATTGGGTGAGGCATTTATGTGCAGCAACCAATTGGCAGCTCCTGGGTCTACCTGGTATTATTAAAATAATATAAAATAGAATTAAATTTGAAAGTTTAATTGTATTCTCTTTGTTTTTTTTAAAAAACAAACAGCTTGGTGGCTGTACCAATTTCTCTTGTAATTGGCTCATCTTCAGCTATCTCCCATTAGTGCATTGCTGCTTAATCAACAAAACATACCAGGAGAATGAAGCAATTTACTTCTGAAAGTAAATTGAAAATGTTTTTACTTTACTGTCCCTTTAAGCATTAACTGTATGCTGATCTTTTACAGAGTTGTAATTGCAGATATAATCTGAAGATACAAATATCCCTTTAACTAGCTATAATTTGCATTGCGCTCTAGCAAGTTGTTAGCCTGGGATTACTGTAGCTTCCTTTATATTAAAGGGACGGTAACACAGATTTAACAATCATTAGTTTTCTCATAATGAAGCAACTGCTATATTTTAGAGTTTAATTTACATAAAATGGCAACAAAATAAAAATATTGCAATCTCTAATTTTCAGATCTTGAAGTGGTCCCTGCTTAAAGGGACAGTCGAGTCCAAAAAAACTCATATCAAATAGAGACTAACTTTAAACCACTTTCCAATTTACTTTAATCACCAATTTTGCTTTGTTCTCTTGGTATTAGTTGAAAGCTAAACCTAGGAGGTTCATATGCTAATTTCCTATACCTTAAAGGCCACTTCTAATCTAAATGCATTTTGTTAGTTTTTCAACACTAGAGGGCATTAGTCATGTGTTTCATATAGATAACATTGAGCTCATTCACGTAAATTTACCATGGAGACAGCTCTGATTGGCTAGAATGTAAGTCTGTCAAAAGAACTGAAATAAGGTGGAAGTCTGCTGAGGCTTAGATACAAGGTAATTACAGAAGTAAAATGTGTAATAACTGGGGAAATTGTAATTAAGGGATTATCTTTTAAAACAAAAATTCTGGTGTTGACTGTCCCTTTAAGGCTACAAATGTTGGTAATTGGCTTTATCAGCTGCAAAACAATGTATTGTATGCAGCAACAAGCCGTACAGTCCAACACACAGGTCACTGGACACCACCACACCCTACAGGTAAATACTTAAAGATGCAAAAGAGGAAATATAGCAGGTTTATTCAGCACATAAGTTAAAAAAATGCAACGTTTTGGGAACTCCATCCCTTTGTACCACAATTTTTATTGCATGACTAGGTATCCTTTATATACCCCCTCAGCCACCAGGGGGCAATAGAGGGATATTTACAAATAACTGTTTATTAACCAGATTTCCCCTAGACGGTATATCACAGAATGGGATCACAATATTACAAACTGATACTATATATAATAAATAGAACCTTCAATATTCAAGTAAAAATCTAGCAGCAAAGTGATTTACACCCTATATTAGAGAGGGCCATATACCAATCGGAAAAAGTGCCACGTATTTTTCAAGAAAAAAGGGGGGGGCAGCAAAATACGAGTAATTGTTTCCGTTATAAAAATACGTATAGATCTCAATCTTTATTAAGAACATTAGGTACCCAACTTGTATATCCAGAAACATTCTCTTTTTGAAGTAAAAGTTCTCTATTGCCTTCTCATCTTGGCCTAGGAATAAAATCTATCATTTGAAATCTGAGCTGATTAACAGCATGACCCATCAAATTGAAGTGGCAAGCTACAGGGGCTAACTTATTATTGGTCCTAATGGAACTTTTATGTTTGATACAGCTGGTCGTTTCCTCTACATAGCTCTGCCCACAAGGACATTTGACAAGGTAGATAATATATTTAGATATTCAATCAATGAATGCTGGGATCAATTTCCCTCCTGGTGCACGAGCTGTAAGTGGTAACACAATATGCAGCAACGAGCAGTACAGTCCAGCACACAGGTCACTGCACACCACGTAGGGACACCACCACACACTACAGGTAAATACTTAAAGATTCAAAAAAATGGAGTGGCAGTAAAAGTGAAATATAGCAGGTTTATTCAGCACATGTTTAAAAAAAAAAATGCAACGTTTAGGGAACTCCTTCCCTGAGTCATGCAATAAAAATTGTGGTACAAAGTATCCTTATATACCCCTCAGCCACCAGGGGGCAATAGAGGGATATTGAATAATTTAACCGTTATTAACCAGTATATCAACAAAAAGCATAATTACAAAATAAATATAACCTTCAATATTCAAGTAAAAATCTAACAGCAAAGTGATTTACACACTATCTTATAGATGGCCATATACCAATCAAAAGTGCCATGTATTAAAAAAAAAGGGGGGAGCAAAATACGAGTAATTGTTTGGGTTACAAAATTACGGATAGATCTCAATCTTAAGACCATTAGGTCCCAAAGTACCCAACTTGTATATACAGAAACATTCCTTTTGTTGAAGTAAAAGTTCTTTATTGCCTCCTCATCTGGGTTTAGGAATAAAATCTATAATTTGAAATCTGAGCTGATTAGCAGCATGACCCATCAAATTGAAGTGGCAAGCTACAGGGGCTAATTTATTATTGGAACTTTTATGTTTGCTGATACGGTCCCTAATACATCTGGTCGTTTCGCCTACATAGCTCAGCCCACAAGGACATTTGACAAGGTAGATAACATATAGTCACAGATAAAACGTTATTTGATTTGAGACTCGGTGAAATGAGACCGGTTTGTAGAACGCGGTTATCCACGATGTATTATGGAGATGGTAGCTTTGGTCCATAGTCTTTTGTCTTCAAATTGTATCTGAAAAGACAAGAGAAGACAGAAGCGCCACATGGCCCAATATTGTTTGGTCCAAAAACAGTTTGACATGTATACAGGGAGTGAACTCACATTTGTGAAAGCACCTCAATTAGTGCTATGGAGACAGTCTGGGATCTATTAGTCACCCAGGAGACCAACTGCCGGTAATGATGTAGTGTCTATCAAAATGACAAAAAGAAACACAGGTGCCTATATGGCCTAGTATTGCCTTAACACAGGTGAATCAATGCGATAGAAAAGAATGGTACTCACAATAGTTGTAGCATCTCCTTTGCTATAGAGGCAGGATGGGATCAATATAGTCACCCACCAGACTTAATCACAGGCCCACTGGACACAGATGGAAATCCGGATACACCAATGGTCAGGAGAATAGTTTCCTCTCAGCCAGAGGGATAAAAATAGCAAAAAAGATGGTCGCAAGTGTTCAAAATATAAAATTGCTTTATTAAAATAGTAAAAACAAGGCGACGCGTTTCTCAGCTATAAGCTGTTTCATCAGGCCTGATGAAACGGCTTATAGCTGAGAAACGCGTTGCCTTGTTTTTACTATTTTAATAAAGCAATTTTATATTTTGAATATTCTGAATCATGAAAGAGGAAAACAATCATGTCCCTTTAAATTTAAAAGGGGCAAATTAAAGCATAAAAAACATTTATAGCTCAATATCAGTGTATGCCATTTTCCTTTAGCGGTTGCTATCAGTTAACTGTAATGAACAAGCTACCACAAATGCATATGGAATACTACTAAATACAATGAAGGGGTTAATGGTTACATAAATTAATGTAACCCCTTCATTGTCCTTCCCTTACAGGGTTTGTGAATGGTTATTTGCCCATCAGGGTGCAGAAGGGGAGTCTGGCTGTGTAACCTTACAGCAGCAAGCCTCACACTTCTTACAAGGTATGGCCATTTTAAAGGTGCCCTGGTATTTGTCAAGTCCAGGACTGGGATCTACTAATTGATACATTTCTGTGATTTCTGTTTATCCCTTAAAGGGACAGTATCTGTTTCACACTTTTAACGTGTTCTGAATTATACATTTTATGAGCTGGTATGTACTAAATATCTTACAAAAATGCAAAAAATTCCTTTATATTTATTTAGTTTCAAACAGCTGCTTTTGTAGTATTTGGGTATAGAAAGGATATGTAAACAATATCTATCAGAAGAAATCACAGCCCAGTCTCAGTGACGGAGGGGAGAGATAATGAGTTAAATTGAAAATGAACATTTTAGTAACAAAGTATTGAGATATTGTGTAAATAAGATAAAGGAAGCATTTATTCTAAAGGGAAATATAAGAGATGGCCTGATCCCCCCCCCCTCAGCTCAGCCTATTTGACTGGGTTGTGGGTTAAATGAGCAAAAACAGCTATTTCATATACATAATAAACCTATACAAGCTATTTATCATACATTTTATGCTCTAATGCTAGTATAACAAGTCATTGGAAACACATTAAAAGGGAAACTATTTTACAGTCCCTTTAAAGAGACATTATGCAGTTCTCACACTCCCTAGAGAACCCAACATTCAAATTCTATAATTTTGCCTCTTTAAGGAGTGTGGTGTATACACTATTTTTACACAAAAGCAAGAGGTGTTTAACCCCTTCATGCTGTTAGGACGTTCCATGCCGTCCTAACAGCGATGGGCTTTAATGCCGAAGGACGTCATGGAATGTCCTACATTATAAGGCGTCTCTCCCTTTTGATGAATACAAGATTGTACGGGGGATGCCTTGCAATGTAGGCAGTTCCCCCATGATCTGGGCTGAAATAATAGGTTTAAATGTGGCGAGATACGTTCAGGCTCATTTACCATGCTTTTAATGTGACCAATACATTTCTCTTTTAGTGCGATATTCCTGGGAGTACCAATGCACCCAGATTCTATATTATTGAGGCTTGTTTACTCATATAAAGAGTTTGTTTTCATCCACTCTAGGCCTTAATAGCAGTCAGTCCCATTGTGTATGCCCACAGATATTCCATCATCCTTCAAGCAACTTTGATTAAAAACTACATTGTTTTTCACCACTGGGAAGAAGCAGCACAGTGTTGGTGCTAAGAAGCAGTGCGGATCCAGGATAATGGGTAACGTTCCAAGTGTTGTTCCTCAGAGACAGTGCACCAATGTACCTAGAACGTTGGTGGTTACTTTGATACGCCCATGCAAGCTAGATGGACAGTTTATTAGGGAACACAAAGCTAAGTGCCTTTGCTTACTATACATCTCTGTCATTATGGATGGATGTGGTTCCTACCTTGAGCACTGGGTTGGTTTAGCCATTTAAATTTGTTTAAAGGGACAATCTAGTCAAAATTAAACTTTCATGATTAGATAGGACATGCAATTTTAAACAACTTTCCAATGTTACTTTTATCATCAAATTTGACTTGTTCTTTTGGTATATTTTGTTGAAAGCTAAACCTAGGTAAGCTCATACACTAATTAATTATCTCACAGCATTTTGACAGTTTTTTTGCAGCTAGACAGGGCTAGTTCATGTGTGCCATATAGATAACATTGTGCTCACTCCCATAAAGTTATTTATAAGTCGGCACTTGATAAAATGCAAGTCTGTCAAAAGAACTGAGATAAGGAGGCAGTCAGTAGAGGCTTAGATACAAGGTAATCACAGAGGTAAATAGTGTATTAATATAACGTGTTAGTTATGCAAAACTGGGGACTGGGTAATATCTATCTTGTTAAACAATAAAAATATTTTGTTCTGTGCTGAAATAAGCATTATGCATACATTAGGAACATGTTTCCTTTTCCCTAATAAGCAATAATTGAATCAGTTGAAATATCTTCATGAACAAATGTATATGCCACTCACTTAAAGGGACACTAACCCCACATTTTTTCTTTTATGATTCAGATAGAGCATGCTATTTTAAGCAACTTTCTAATTTACTCCTATTATCAATTTTTCTTTGTTCTCATGTTATCTTGATATGAAAAAGCAGAAATAAAAGGTTATGAGCCAGCCCATTTTTAGTTCAGCACCTTGGTTGAGCTTGCTGATTGGTTTGCTACATTTAGCCACAAATCAGTGCTACCCAGGTGCTGAACAAAAAATGGGCCGGCTCCTAACCTTTTATTACTGCTTTTTCAAATCAAGACAACATGAGAACAAAGAAAAATTGATAATAGGAGCAAATTAGAAAGGTGCTTAAAATCTCATGCTCTATCTGAATCATGAAAGAAAACAATTGGGTTTAGTATCCATTTAAATGAGTCACTTATTAATATATCCCTCAGAAATGAATCACTACATTACCAAACATCTGCATATAAAATAAGGGGTAATTATTGGCAGGTTAGCGACTGCTAGTGAGACGTTTTCAATGACAATGTGATCACTAGTATTTAAAAGTTCCACTTTCCTATAGATTGTTGTTTCTCCAGCACTAGAGCTGTTTTCTCCAACATTGGTGTGTCCGGGTCATGGCGTCATCCATAACTTCCCCAACAGGAAATGGCAAAGAGCACAGCAAAAGCTCCGCCCACCCCAGTCATTCTCTTTGCCGCTGAACAAGCAGCATCTCCACGGAGATGGTGAAGAGTATGTGGTGTTTAGTTGTAGTTTTTTATTCTACTATCAAGAGTTTGTTATTTTAAAATAGTGCTGGTATGTACTATTTACTCTGAAACAGAAAAGGATGAAGAGTTCTGTTTGTGAGAGGAGTATGATTTTAGCAGCAGTAACTAAAATCGTTTTCTGTTCCCACACAGGACTGTTGAGATGAGATAACTTCAGTTGGGGGGAACAGTTGGCAGACTTTTCTGCTTAAGGTATGACTAGCCATATTTTTAACAAGACTGTGTAATGCTGGAAGGCTGTCATTTTCCCCTCATGGGGACCGGTAAGCCATTTTCTTAGTCTCAAACAGAATAAAGGGCTTAATATGGGCTATAAAACTGGTAGACACTTTTATGGGCTAGATCGATTGCTTTATTTGGGCATTTTATACAGTTTGGTGTTGAAATTCACACTTTATATCTTTGGGGAACATTTTTTTTTGCTTCAGGCACTGGTTTAGACACCTTCCCAGTCAGGAAGGGCCTTCTCTGTAGTAGGCAGAGCCTCATTTTTGCGCCATTACTGCGCAGTTACTTTGGAGAGCAGTACATGCAGCTGCATGTGTGTGGGTCTGGAAGTAGTTGAAAAAGTTCCTAGAAGGCTTCATTTGGTATCGTATACCCCCCTGGGTTTGGTAAAGTCGCAGCAAAGGCTGTAGCTGGGACTGTAGAGGGGTTAAAACTGTAAACGGCTCCGGTTTCCTCATTTTAAGGGTTAAAGGTCTGAAATTTGGGGTGCAATGCTTTGAATGCTTTAAGACACTGTGGTGAAAATTGAACAATTCCTTCATAGTTTTTCACATATTCAGTAATAAAGTGTGCCCTGTTTAAAATTTAAAGAGACAGTAACGGTGTTTAGACTATGTTCTGTATGTATGGAAGCCAATGTGTCTCCCCCTTCAAATATGTGTGATAATTGTGCCATAGCGTCCAAACAAAGTAAGGACAGTACTGCCACAGATAGTAAAGTTGCCCAAGATGATTCATCAGACGAAGGGAGTAGACATAGTTCTACATCATCTCCTTCTGTGTCTACACCAGTTTTGCCCACGCAGGAGACCCCTAGTACTTCTAGCGCGCCAATGCTTGTTACTATGCAACAATTGACGGCAGTAATGGATAACTCCATAGCAAATATTTTATCCAAGATGCCTGCATTTCAGAGAAAGCGCGATTGCTCTGTTTTAAACACTGTAGAGCAGGAGGGCGCTGATGATAATTGCTCTGTCATACCCTCACACCAATCTGAAGTGGCCATGAGGGAGGTTTTGTCAGATGGGGAAATTTCTGATTCAGGTAGAATTTCTCAACAGGCAGAACCTGATGTTGTGACATTTAAATTTAAATTAGAGCATCTCCGCGCACTGCTTAAGGAGGTGCTATCTACTCTGGATGATTGTGACAACCTGGTCATTCCAGAAAAATTGTGCAAGATGGACAAGTTCCTAGAGGTTCCGGTACACCCCGACGCTTTTCCTATACCCAAGCGGGTGGCGGACATAGTGAATAAGGAGTGGGAAAAGCTCGGCATACCTTTTGTCCCCCCTCCTATATTTAAGAAATTATTTCCTATGGTCGACCCCAGAAAGGACTTATGGCAGACAGTCCCTAAGGTCGAGGGGGCAGTTTCTACACTAGCCAAGCGCACTACTATTCCTATCGAGGATAATTGTGCTTTCAAAGATCCTATGGATAAAAAATTGGAGGGTTTGCTTAAAAAGATTTTTGTACAGCAAGGTTACCTCCTGCAACCTATTTCATGCATTATTCCTGTCACTACAGCAGCGTGGTTCTGGTTCGAGGAACTATAAAAGTCGCTCAGTAGAGAGACTCCATATGAGGAGGTTATGGACAGAATTCACGCACTTAAGTTAGCTAATTCCTTTATTTTAGATGCCGCTTTGCAGTTAGCTAGATTAGCGGCGAAAAATTCAGGGTTTGCAATTGGGGCGCGCAGAGCGCTCTGGCTAAAGTCTTGGTCAGCGGATGTATCTTCCAAGACAAAATTGCTTAATATCCCTTTCAAGGGTAAAACCCTTTTTGGGCCAGAATTGAAAGAGATTATCTCAAACATCACTGGGGGTAAGGGCCATGCCCTCCCACAAGATAGGCCTTTCAAGGCCAAGAATAAGTCTAATTTTCGTTCCTTTCGCAATTTCAGGAACGGACCGGCCTCCAACTCTGCAGCCTCTAGACAAGAGGGTAATGCTTCGCAAACCAAACCAGCTTGGAAACCGATGCAAGGCTGGAACAAGGGTAAGCAGGCCAAGAAGCCTGCTGCTGCTACCAAAACAGCAAGAAGGAGTAGCCCCCGATCCGGGACCGGATCTAGTAGGGGGCAGACTCTCTCTCTTCGCTCAGGCTTGGGCAAGAGATGTTCAGGATCCCTGGGCACTATAAATAGTTTCTCAGGGTTATCTTCTGGAATTCAAGGAACTACCCCCAAGGGGAAGGTTCCACATGTCTCACTTATCCTCAAACCAAATAAAGAGACAGGCATTCTTACATTGTGTAGAAGACCTGTTAAAAATGGGAGTGATACACCCAGTTCCAACTGTGGAACAAGGACTGGGGTTTTACTCAAATCTGTTTGTGGTTCCCAAAAAAGAGGGAACCTTCAGACCAATTCTGGATTTAAAGATTCTAAACAAATTTCTCAGAGTGCCATCGTTCAAAATGGAAACTATTCGAACGATTTTACCTACAATCCAGGAGGGTCAATTTATGACTACCGTGGATCTAAAGGATGCGTAAGAGGGGCATTGCAGTGGCACCTTACTTGGACGACATTCTGATACAAGCGTCGTCTCTTTCAAAGGCAAAGGCTCACACAGACATCGTTCTGGCCTTTCTCAGATCTCACGGGTGGTAGGTGAACATAGAAAAAAGTTCCCTGTTTCCGTCGACAAGAGTTCCTTTCTTGGGGACAATAATAGATTCTTTAGAAATGAAGATTTTCCTGACAGATGTCAGAAAGTCAAAACTTCTAAACGCTTGTCAAGTTCTTCACTCTGTTCCACGACCTTCCATAGCTCAGTGCATGGAAGTAGTAGGGTTGATGGTTGCAGCAATGGACATAGTTCCTTTTGCGCGAATTCATCTAAGACCATTACAACTGTGCATGCTGAAACAGTGGAATGGGGACTATACAGACTTGTCTCCAGTGATTCAAGTAGATCAGAAGACCAGAGACTCACTCCGTTGGTGGCTAAACCAGGATCACCTGTCCCAGGGAATGAGCTTCCGCAGACCAGAGTGGGTCATCGTCACGACCGGCGCCAGTCTAGTGGGCTGGGGCGCGGTCTGGGACTCCCTGAAAGCTCAGGGTCTATGGTCTCGGGAAGAGTCTCTTCTCCCGATAAACATTCTGGAACTGAGAGCGATATTCAATACTCTCAGGGCTTGGCCTCAACTAGCAAAGGCCAGATTCATAAGATTCCAATCAGACAACATGACGACTGTTGCTTACATCAACCATCAGGGGGGAACAAGGAGTTCCCTGGCGATGAGAGAAGTGACCAAAATCATAAAATGGGCGGAGGATCACTCCTGCCACCTATCTGCGATCCACATCCCAGGAGTGGAAAACTGGGAGGCGGATTACCTGAGTCGTCAGACATTCCATCTGGGGGAGTTGGAGCTCCACCCGGAGATTTTTGCCCAGTTGACCCAATTATGGGGCATTCCAGACATGGATCTGATGGCGTCTCGTCAGAACTTCAAGGTTCCTTTCCTTGCTACGGGTCCAGATCCAGGGATCCCAAGGCGACTCTAGTGGATGCATTAGTAGCGCCTTGGACCTTCAACCTAGCTTATGTGTTTCCTCTCATTCCCAGGCTGGTAGCCAGGATCAAACAGGAGAGGGCCTCGGTGATTTTGATAGCTCCTGCATGGCCACGCAGGACTTGGTATGCAGACCTGGTGAATATGTCATCGGCTCCACCATGGAAGCTACCTTTGAGACAGGATCTTCTAGTACAGGGTCCATTCGAACATCCCAATCTAGTTTCTCTCCAGCTGACGGCTTGGAAATTGAACGCTTGATTTTATCTAAGCGTGGGTTTTCGGATTCTGTGATAGATACTCTGGTACAAGCCAGAAAACCTGTAACTAGAAAGATTTACCATAAAATATGGAAAAGATATATCTGCTGGTGTGAATCCAAGGGATTCTCATGGAGTAAATGTAAAATTCCTAGGATCCTTTCCTTTCTACAAGAAGGTTTGGATAAGGGATTATCAGCGAGTTCTCTAAAGGGACAGATTTCTGCTTTATCTGTCTTGTTACACAAACGGCTGGCAGCTGTGCCAGATGTTCAAGCTTTTGTTCAGGCTTTGGTCAGGATCAAGCCTGTTTACAGACCTTTGACTCCTCCCTGGAGTCTGCATTTAGTTCTTTCAGTTCTTCAAGGGGTTCCGTTTGAACCTCTACATTCCATAGATATCAAAATGTTATCTTGGAAAGTTCTGTTTTTGGTTGCTATTTCTTCTGCTAGAAGAGTTTCTGAGTTATCTGCTCTGCAGTGTAATCCGCCCTATCTGGTGTTCCATTCAGATAAGGTTGTTTTGCGTACTAAACCTGGTTTCCTTCCAAAGGTTGTTTCCAACAAGAATATTAACCAGGAAATAGTTGTGCCTTCTTTGTGTCCGAATCCAGTTTCAAAGAAGGAACGTTTGTTACATAATTTAGATGTAGTACATGCTTTAAAGTTCTATTTAGAAGCAACAAAGGATTTCAGACAAACGTCTTCTCTGTTTGTCGTTTATTCTGGCAAGAGGAGAGGTCAAAAAGCTACTGCTACCTCTCTTTCCTTTTGGCTGAAAAGCATCATCCGATTGGCTTACGAGACTGCCGAACGGCAGCCTCCCGAACGAATCACAGCTCACTCTACTAGGGCTGTGGCTTCCACATGGGCCTTCAAGAACGAGGCTTC
>NC_069505.1:47727020-47749520 GCF_027579735.1 Bombina bombina | reverse complement strand
GAGCAGGTATGTAATATACCATTTGGCCATTTTAGCCCACCCCAGAAATAAGTTAAAAGGACACAGTACTTGAAGATTTTCTGATATAATATACCTTTTTTTTAATTTTTTTTTTTTTTTAATATTTGTTTTTAAATCTCGGCGCAGTATACTACATTGACAGCGGAAGGAGGCAAAAGAAAATGATTATGGGAAGTGGGAGGGATTTAAAGTTTTTGTGTGTTTTTTGTCTCCTCCTAGTGATCAGGAGGGAATATTCCCACACATGATGGCTCGTGGACTCTCAAGTAATAGGAGAAAATGTAACAAACAAATATAGTTGTATTATAGTAAAAAAAATATGTTTGAAAAAAAATATACAGTGGAAAAAGTTGCTGATATTTTAATTTGTATAATAATCAAAAAAAACAGAAAAAAATTAGACAAATATAAAATTGAGATTTTAATATATGCAGAACATATGATGCAGTTTTTGGTTTTCAATTTCATGTTTTTTTTTTTTTTTAAATCAAAGTTCAGTGCACAGTGTCTTAGACATTCTCGTCGTCGTAGGTTGACCGCAGAAGATTTCAACCGTGCTTTGCGCTGGAGCAATGTCGAGGTAAGGTTTGATACTGTAGAATAGAAAGAAAGCCCCATTGCTTTTATTGTTGTATTATTAGGATATAGATCAGGGCTCTATAAATTTGTTAACAATGTAGTAGCCATAATAAATATATTTAAAGCCCTTGGCGTGGTTGAAGAGTGAACTGGCACCATAGCGACCCCTTACCCTTTTACAGAAAACACCGGCGCAGCCACTTACCACTTCTGTCCAGCTGGCGCATGCTGACTTGACACCCAGGCTCTGCACTCTGTTCAGCCTCCAGTACTTGACTCTTTGTATGTGGCGTCACAGATGACTAAAGTGTTTTGTTTTATCATGGATTGGAATATTGCATGGGTGGTAACATTTTTAAAGAGACTGTGTACAAAAACTGAAAAAATTGGCTGTCCTTTAAGAAAAAAGACTGTATGGTGTTAGCTTAGGATATTGTGCTGCTAGCCCAGGGACAGCACTGCATGCTAACCACATTTGTTTGGGCAAATATCTGTCTCTGGAATATGACATCATCAAGAATATTGTTGTTGGCAAAATGCCATCAAATTTATAAATAAAAAAAAAAAAGTTTAAAGGGACACTCAAGTCAAAATTTAAACTTTTATGAGTCAGAGCAGCAGTTTTAAGACACTTTCCAATTTACTTCTATTATCACATTTTGCACAGTCTTTTTATATTCACACTTTCTAGGGAACAAGATTGTACTGAGCATGTGCACAAGCTCACAGGGTATACGTATACTAGTCTGTGATTGGCCGATGTCTGTCACATGATACAGGGGGCCAGAAAATGGTAGAAGAAATACATTTGTCGGAAATAAATCTACTGCTTATTTGAAATTCAGAGTAGGTATTAAATCATTTTCTTTTTATTATGCACTTGTTACTTATGTAATGCTACTGTATTGAGGGGTCATTTAATTTCTGGCCTTCTTCTATTAGACACAACTTTATACTATGTGTATTCTTATTTGTATTCTGATTTTAATCTAAATAAGTTCTCTCATTGGTACAAATTAGTATTACTAGCTTCAGTTATATAGATGTCTAGCTTGTCGTTATATAGCTGTATAGCTTGTCGTTATATAGCTGTATAGCTTGTCGTTGTATAGATGTATTAGCTTGTCGTTATATAGATGTCTAGCTTGTCGTTATATAGCTGTATAGCTTGTCGTCGTATAGATGTATTAGCTTGTCGTTGTATAGATGTATTAGCTTGTCGTTGTATAGATGTATTAGCTTGTCGTTATATAGATGTATTAGCTTGTCGTTATATAGATGTATTAGCTTGTCGTTATATAGATGTATTAGCTTGTCGTTATATAGATGTATTAGCTTGTCGTTGTATAGATGTATTAGCTTGTCGTTGTATAGATGTATTAGCTTGTCGTTGTATAGATGTCTAGCTTGTCGTTGTATAGATGTATTAGCTTGTCGTTGTATAGATGTATTAGCTTGTCGTTGTATAGATGTATTAGCTTGTCGTTGTATAGATGTATTAGCTTGTCGTTGTATAGATGTATTAGCTTGTCGTTGTATAGATGTATTAGCTTGTCGTTGTATAGATGTATTAGCTTGTCGTTGTATAGATGTATTAGCTTGTCGTTGTATAGATGTATTAGCTTGTCGTTGTATAGATGTATTAGCTTGTCGTTGTATAGATGTATTAGCTTGTCGTTGTATAGATGTATTAGCTTGTCGTTGTATAGATGTATTAGCTTGTCGTTGTATAGATGTATTAGCTTGTCGTTGTATAGATGTCTAGCTTGTCGTTGTATAGATGTCTAGCTTGTCGTTGTATAGATGTCTAGCTTGTCGTTGTATAGCTGTATTAGCTTGTCGTTGTATAGATGTATTAGCTTGTCGTTGTATAGATGTCTAGCTTGTCGTTGTATAGATGTATTAGCTTGTCGTTGTATAGACGTATTAGCTTGTCGTTGTATAGACGTATTAGCTTGTCGTTGTATAGACGTATTAGCTTGTCGTTGTATAGACGTATTAGCTTGTCGTTGTATAGACGTATTAGCTTGTCGTTGTATAGACGTATTAGCTTGTCGTTGTATAGACGTATTAGCTTGTCGTTGTATAGACGTATTAGCTTGTCGTTGTATAGACGTATTAGCTTGTCGTTGTATAGACGTATTAGCTTGTCGTTGTATAGACGTATTAGCTTGTCGTTGTATAGACGTATTAGCTTGTCGTTGTATAGATGTATTAGCTTGTCGTTGTATAGATGTATTAGCTTGTCGTTGTATAGATGTCTAGCTTGTCTAGATTTAATGTATAATCTGGTTGCCACTCATGTCAGATGTGATTTTCACTGTTCTTTGCTATAGGGATGTAATGAGAAGGGAGTGAGACCTAAGGCCTTATGTTTGTTTCTGGGTATGTGGCCTCATTATGTGCACAGAAGTCACACACATTACTTACAACGTAAGGAGTAGGGGTTTTAATGGAGCCTCTATCTCAGTGTCCTCATCAGTCCTCATTTAAAAGAGCGGAGTCTGCTCTTTTAAATGCAGATTTGATAGTCCATTAGCAAGTGCGTGACAATGGATAGTTCGGCACAACCAGATCAATCCCATTTGCTATGAAACTCGCATGCTCTGTAAAGGGATATTAAACCCAAAATAGTTTATTTCATGGTTCAGACGGAGCAAACTATTTTAAACAACTTTCCAATTAACTTCTATTATTTAAAGGGACACTAAACCCAAATTGTCGTTGTATAGATGTATTAGCTTGTGGTTATATAGATGTATTAGCTTGTCGTTGTATAGATGTATTAGCTTGTGGTTATATAGATGTATAGCTTGTCGTTGTTTAGATGTATTAGCTTGTCGTTGTATAGATGTCTAGCTTGTCGTTGTATAGATGTATTAGCTTGTGGTTATATAGATGTCTAGCTTGTCGTTGTATAGATGTATTAGCTTGTCGTTGTATAGATGTATTAGCTTGTCGTTGTATAGATGTATTAGCTTGTCGTTGTATAGATGTATTAGCTTGTCGTTGTATAGATGTATTAGCTTGTCGTTGTATAGATGTATTAGCTTGTCGTTGTATAGATGTATTAGCTTGTCGTTATATAGATGTCTAGCTTGTCGTTATATAGATGTCTAGCTTGTCGTTATATAGATGTCTAGCTTGTCGTTATATAGATGTCTAGCTTGTCGTTATATAGATGTCTAGCTTGTCGTTATATAGCTTGTCGTTGTATAGCTTGTCGTTGTCTAGCTTGTCGTTATATAGATGTCTAGCTTGTCGTTATATAGATGTATTAGCTTGTCGTTATATAGATGTATTAGCTTGTCGTTGTATAGATGTATTAGCTTGTCGTTGTATAGATGTATTAGCTTGTCGTTGTATAGATGTATTAGCTTGTCGTTGTATAGATGTATTAGCTTGTCGTTGTATAGATGTATTAGCTTGTCGTTGTATAGATGTATTAGCTTGTCGTTGTATAGATGTCTAGCTTGTCGTTGTATAGATGTATTAGCTTGTCGTTGTATAGATGTATTAGCTTGTCGTTGTATAGATGTCTAGCTTGTCGTTGTATAGATGTCTAGCTTGTCGTTGTATAGCTGTATTAGCTTGTCGTTGTATAGATGTATTAGCTTGTCGTTGCATGGATGTATTAGCTTGTCGTTGTATAGATGTATTAGCTTGTCGTTGTATAGATGTATTAGCTTGTCGTTGTATAGATGTATTAGCTTGTCGTTGTATAGATGTATTAGCTTGTCGTTGTATAGATGTATTAGCTTGTCGTTGTATAGATGTATTAGCTTGTCGTTGTATAGATGTATTAGCTTGTCGTTGTATAGATGTATTAGCTTGTCGTTGTATAGATGTCTAGCTTGTCGTTGTATAGATGTCTAGCTTGTCGTTGTATAGATGTATTAGCTTGTCGTTGTATAGATGTATTAGCTTGTCGTTGTATAGATGTATTAGCTTGTCGTTGTATAGATGTATTAGCTTGTCGTTGTATAGATGTATTAGCTTGTCGTTGTATAGATGTATTAGCTTGTCGTTGTATAGATGTATTAGCTTGTCGTTGTATAGATGTCTAGCTTGTCGTTGTATAGATGTCTAGCTTGTCGTTATATAGCTTGTCGTTGTATAGCTTGTCGTTGTCTAGCTTGTCGTTATATAGATGTCTAGCTTGTCGTTATATAGATGTATTAGCTTGTCGTTATATAGATGTATTAGCTTGTCGTTGTATAGATGTATTAGCTTGTCGTTGTATAGATGTATTAGCTTGTCGTTGTATAGATGTATTAGCTTGTCGTTGTATAGATGTATTAGCTTGTCGTTGTATAGATGTATTAGCTTGTCGTTGTATAGATGTATTAGCTTGTCGTTGTATAGATGTCTAGCTTGTCGTTGTATAGATGTATTAGCTTGTCGTTGTATAGATGTATTAGCTTGTCGTTGTATAGATGTCTAGCTTGTCGTTGTATAGATGTCTAGCTTGTCGTTGTATAGCTGTATTAGCTTGTCGTTGTATAGATGTATTAGCTTGTCGTTGCATGGATGTATTAGCTTGTCGTTGTATAGATGTATTAGCTTGTCGTTGTATAGATGTATTAGCTTGTCGTTGTATAGATGTATTAGCTTGTCGTTGTATAGATGTATTAGCTTGTCGTTGTATAGATGTATTAGCTTGTCGTTGTATAGATGTATTAGCTTGTCGTTGTATAGATGTATTAGCTTGTCGTTGTATAGATGTATTAGCTTGTCGTTGTATAGATGTCTAGCTTGTCGTTGTATAGATGTCTAGCTTGTCGTTGTATAGATGTATTAGCTTGTCGTTGTATAGATGTATTAGCTTGTCGTTGTATAGATGTATTAGCTTGTCGTTGTATAGATGTATTAGCTTGTCGTTGTATAGATGTATTAGCTTGTCGTTGTATAGATGTATTAGCTTGTCGTTGTATAGATGTATTAGCTTGTCGTTGTATAGATGTCTAGCTTGTCGTTGTATAGATGTCTAGCTTGTCGTTGTATAGATGTCTAGCTTGTCGTTGTATAGATGTCTAGCTTGTCGTTGTATAGCTGTATTAGCTTGTCGTTGTATAGCTGTATTAGCTTGTCGTTGTATAGCTGTATTAGCTTGTCGTTGTATAGATGTATTAGCTTGTCGTTGTATAGACGTATTAGCTTGTCGTTGTATAGACGTATTAGCTTGTCGTTGTATAGACGTATTAGCTTGTCGTTGTATAGATGTATTAGCTTGTCGTTGTATAGATGTATTAGCTTGTCGTTGTATAGATGTATTAGCTTGTCGTTGTATAGATGTCTAGCTTGTCTAGATTTAATGTATAATCTGGTTGCCACTCATGTCAGATGTGATTTTCACTGTTCTTTGCTATAGGGATGTAATGAGAAGGGAGTGAGACCTAAGGCCTTATTATGTTTGTTTCTGGGTATGTGGCTTCATTATGTGCACAGAAGTCACACACATTACTTACAACGTAAGGAGTAGGGGTTTTAATGGAGCCTCTATCTCAGTGTCCTCATCAGTCCTCATTTAAAAGAGCGGAGTCTGCTCTTTTAAATGCAGATTTGATAGTCCATTAGCAAGTGCGTGACAATGGATAGTTCGGCACAACCAGATCAATATCATTTGCTATGATACTCGCATGCTCTGTAAAGGGATATTAAACCCAAAATAGTTTATTTCATGGTTCAGACGGAGCAAACTATTTTAAACAACTTTCCAATTAACTTCTATTATTTAAAGGGACACTAAACCCAAATTGTCGTTGTATAGATGTATTAGCTTGTGGTTATATAGATGTATTAGCTTGTCGTTGTATAGATGTATTAGCTTGTCGTTGTATAGATGTATTAGCTTGTCGTTGTATAGATGTATTAGCTTGTGGTTATATAGATGTATTAGCTTGTCGTTGTATAGATGTATTAGCTTGTGGTTATATAGATGTATTAGCTTGTCGTTGTATAGATGTATTAGCTTGTGGTTATATAGATGTATAGCTTGTCGTTGTATAGATGTCTAGCTTGTCGTTGTATAGATGTATTAGCTTGTCGTTGTATAGATGTATTAGCTTGTCGTTGTATAGATGTATTAGCTTGTCGTTGTATAGATGTATTAGCTTGTGGTTATATAGATGTATTAGCTTGTCGTTGTATAGATGTATTAGCTTGTGGTTATATAGATGTATTAGCTTGTCGTTGTATAGATGTATTAGCTTGTCGTTGTATAGATGTATTAGCTTGTCGTTGTATAGATGTATTAGCTTGTCGTTGTATAGATGTATTAGCTTGTGGTTATATAGATGTATTAGCTTGTCGTTATATAGATGTATTAGCTTGTCGTTATATAGATGTATTAGCTTGTCGTTGTATAGATGTATTAGCTTGTCGTTATATAGATGTATTAGCTTGTCGTTGTATAGATGTATTAGCATGTGGTTCTATAGATGTATAGCTTGTCGTTGTATAGATGTCTAGCTTGTCGTTGTATAGATGTATTAGCTTGTGGTTATATAGATGTATAGCTTGTCGTTGTATAGATGTCTAGCTTGTCGTTGTATAGATGTATTAGCTTGTCGTTGTATAGATGTATTAGCTTGTCGTTGTATAGATGTCTAGCTTGTCGTTGTATAGATGTATTAGCTTGTCGTTGTATAGATGTATTAGCTTGTCGTTGTATAGATGTATTAGCTTGTCGTTGTATAGATGTATTAGCTTGTCGTTGTATAGATGTATTAGCTTGTCGTTGTATAGATGTATTAGCTTGTCGTTGTATAGATGTATTAGCTTGTGGTTGTATAGATGTCTAGCTTGTCGTTGTATAGATGTATTAGCTTGTCGTTGTATAGATGTATTAGCTTGTCGTTGTATAGATGTCTAGCTTGTTGTTGTATAGATGTATTAGCTTGTCGTTGTATAGATGTCTAGCTTGTCGTTGTATAGATGTCTAGCTTGTCGTTGTATAGATGTATTAGCTTGTCGTTGTATAGATGTATTAGCTTGTCGTTGTATAGCTGTATTAGCTTGTCGTTGTATAGCTGTATTAGCTTGTCGTTGTATAGATGTCTAGCTTGTCGTTGTATAGCTGTATTAGCTTGTCGTTGTATAGCTGTATTAGCTTGTCGTTGTATAGCTGTATTAGCTTGTCGTTGTATAGATGTCTAGCTTGTCGTTGTATAGATGTATTAGCTTGTCGTTGTATAGATGTCTAGCTTGTCGTTGTATAGCTGTCTAGCTTGTCGTTGTATAGATGTATTAGCTTGTCGCTGTATAGCTGTATTAGCTTGTCGTTGTATAGATGTATTAGCTTGTCGTTGTATAGCTGTATTAGCTTGTCGTTGTATAGCTGTATTAGCTTGTCGTTGTATAGATGTATTAGCTTGTCGTTGTATAGATGTATTAGCTTGTCGTTGTATAGATGTATTAGCTTGTCGTTGTATAGATGTCTAGCTTGTCGTTGTATAGATGTCTAGCTTGTCGTTGTATAGATGTCTAGCTTGTCGTTGTATAGATGTCTAGCTTGTCGTTGTATAGCTGTATTAGCTTGTCGTTGTATAGCTGTATTAGCTTGTCGTTGTATAGCTGTATTAGCTTGTCGTTGTATAGATGTATTAGCTTGTCGTTGTATAGACGTATTAGCTTGTCGTTGTATAGACGTATTAGCTTGTCGTTGTATAGACGTATTAGCTTGTCGTTGTATAGATGTATTAGCTTGTCGTTGTATAGATGTATTAGCTTGTCGTTGTATAGATGTATTAGCTTGTCGTTGTATAGATGTCTAGCTTGTCTAGATTTAATGTATAATCTGGTTGCCACTCATGTCAGATGTGATTTTCACTGTTCTTTGCTATAGGGATGTAATGAGAAGGGAGTGAGACCTAAGGCCTTATTATGTTTGTTTCTGGGTATGTGGCTTCATTATGTGCACAGAAGTCACACACATTACTTACAACGTAAGGAGTAGGGGTTTTAATGGAGCCTCTATCTCAGTGTCCTCATCAGTCCTCATTTAAAAGAGCGGAGTCTGCTCTTTTAAATGCAGATTTGATAGTCCATTAGCAAGTGCGTGACAATGGATAGTTCGGCACAACCAGATCAATATCATTTGCTATGATACTCGCATGCTCTGTAAAGGGATATTAAACCCAAAATAGTTTATTTCATGGTTCAGACGGAGCAAACTATTTTAAACAACTTTCCAATTAACTTCTATTATTTAAAGGGACACTAAACCCAAATTGTCGTTGTATAGATGTATTAGCTTGTGGTTATATAGATGTATTAGCTTGTCGTTGTATAGATGTATTAGCTTGTCGTTGTATAGATGTATTAGCTTGTCGTTGTATAGATGTATTAGCTTGTGGTTATATAGATGTATTAGCTTGTCGTTGTATAGATGTATTAGCTTGTGGTTATATAGATGTATTAGCTTGTCGTTGTATAGATGTATTAGCTTGTGGTTATATAGATGTATAGCTTGTCGTTGTATAGATGTCTAGCTTGTCGTTGTATAGATGTATTAGCTTGTCGTTGTATAGATGTATTAGCTTGTCGTTGTATAGATGTATTAGCTTGTCGTTGTATAGATGTATTAGCTTGTGGTTATATAGATGTATTAGCTTGTCGTTGTATAGATGTATTAGCTTGTGGTTATATAGATGTATTAGCTTGTCGTTGTATAGATGTATTAGCTTGTCGTTGTATAGATGTATTAGCTTGTCGTTGTATAGATGTATTAGCTTGTCGTTGTATAGATGTATTAGCTTGTGGTTATATAGATGTATTAGCTTGTCGTTATATAGATGTATTAGCTTGTCGTTATATAGATGTATTAGCTTGTCGTTGTATAGATGTATTAGCTTGTCGTTATATAGATGTATTAGCTTGTCGTTGTATAGATGTATTAGCATGTGGTTCTATAGATGTATAGCTTGTCGTTGTATAGATGTCTAGCTTGTCGTTGTATAGATGTATTAGCTTGTGGTTATATAGATGTATAGCTTGTCGTTGTATAGATGTCTAGCTTGTCGTTGTATAGATGTATTAGCTTGTCGTTGTATAGATGTATTAGCTTGTCGTTGTATAGATGTCTAGCTTGTCGTTGTATAGATGTATTAGCTTGTCGTTGTATAGATGTATTAGCTTGTCGTTGTATAGATGTATTAGCTTGTCGTTGTATAGATGTATTAGCTTGTCGTTGTATAGATGTATTAGCTTGTCGTTGTATAGATGTATTAGCTTGTCGTTGTATAGATGTATTAGCTTGTGGTTGTATAGATGTCTAGCTTGTCGTTGTATAGATGTATTAGCTTGTCGTTGTATAGATGTATTAGCTTGTCGTTGTATAGATGTCTAGCTTGTTGTTGTATAGATGTATTAGCTTGTCGTTGTATAGATGTCTAGCTTGTCGTTGTATAGATGTCTAGCTTGTCGTTGTATAGATGTATTAGCTTGTCGTTGTATAGATGTATTAGCTTGTCGTTGTATAGCTGTATTAGCTTGTCGTTGTATAGCTGTATTAGCTTGTCGTTGTATAGATGTCTAGCTTGTCGTTGTATAGCTGTATTAGCTTGTCGTTGTATAGCTGTATTAGCTTGTCGTTGTATAGCTGTATTAGCTTGTCGTTGTATAGATGTCTAGCTTGTCGTTGTATAGATGTATTAGCTTGTCGTTGTATAGATGTCTAGCTTGTCGTTGTATAGCTGTCTAGCTTGTCGTTGTATAGATGTATTAGCTTGTCGCTGTATAGCTGTATTAGCTTGTCGTTGTATAGATGTATTAGCTTGTCGTTGTATAGCTGTATTAGCTTGTCGTTGTATAGCTGTATTAGCTTGTCGTTGTATAGATGTATTAGCTTGTCGTTGTATAGATGTATTAGCTTGTCGCTGTATAGCTGTATTAGCTTGTCGCTGTATAGATGTATTAGCTTGTCGCTGTATAGATGTATTAGCTTGTCGTTGTATAGATGTATTAGCTTGTCGTTGTATAGATGTATTAGCTTGTCGTTGTATAGATGTATTAGCTTGTCGTTGTATAGATGTATTAGCTTGTCGTTGTATAGATGTATTAGCTTGTCGTTGTATAGATGTATTAGCTTGTCGTTGTATAGATGTCTAGCTTGTCGTTGTATAGCTGTATTAGCTTGTCGTTGTATAGATGTATTAGCTTGTCGTTGTATAGATGTATTAGCTTGTCGGTATATAGATGTATTAGCTTGTCGTTGTATAGATGTATTAGCTTGTCGTTGTATAGATGTATTAGCTTGTCGTTGTATAGATGTCTAGCTTGTCGTTGTATAGATGTATTAGCTTGTCGTTGTATAGATGTATTAGCTTGTCGTTGTATAGATGTATTAGCTTGTCGTTGTATAGATGTATTAGCTTGTCGTTGTATAGATGTCTAGCTTGTCGTTGTATAGATGTATTAGCTTGTCGCTGTATAGCTGTATTAGCTTGTCGTTGTATAGATGTATTAGCTTGTCGTTGTATAGATGTCTAGCTTGTCGTTGTATAGATGTATTAGCTTGTCGTTGTATAGATGTCTAGCTTGTCGTTGTATAGATGTATTAGCTTGTCGCTGTATAGCTGTATTAGCTTGTCGTTGTATAGATGTATTAGCTTGTCGTTGTATAGATGTATTAGCTTGTCGTTGTATAGATGTATTAGCTTGTCGCTGTATAGATGTATTAGCTTGTCGTTGTATAGATGTATTAGCTTGTCGTTGTATAGATGTATTAGCTTGTCGTTGTATAGACGTATTAGCTTGTCGTTGTATAGATGTATTAGCTTGTCGTTGTATAGATGTATTAGCTTGTCGTTGTATAGATGTATTAGCTTGTCGTTGTATAGATGTATTAGCTTGTCGTTGTATAGATGTATTAGCTTGTCGTTGTATAGACGTATTAGCTTGTCGTTGTATAGACGTATTAGCTTGTCGTTGTATAGACGTATTAGCTTGTCGTTGTATAGATGTATTAGCTTGTCGTTGTATAGACGTATTAGCTTGTCGTTGTATAGATGTATTAGCTTGTCGTTGTATAGATGTATTAGCTTGTCGTTGTATAGATGTATTAGCTTGTCGTTGTATAGACGTATTAGCTTGTCGTTGTATAGATGTATTAGCTTGTCGTTGTATAGATGTATTAGCTTGTCGCTGTATAGATGTATTAGCTTGTCGTTGTATAGATGTATTAGCTTGTCGTTGTATAGATGTATTAGCTTGTCGTTGTATAGACGTATTAGCTTGTCGTTGTATAGATGTATTAGCTTGTCGTTGTATAGATGTATTAGCTTGTCGTTGTATAGATGTATTAGCTTGTCGTTGTATAGATGTATTAGCTTGTCGTTGTATAGATGTATTAGCTTGTCGTTGTATAGATGTATTAGCTTGTCGTTGTATAGACGTATTAGCTTGTCGTTGTATAGACGTATTAGCTTGTCGTTGTATAGACGTATTAGCTTGTCGTTGTATAGATGTATTAGCTTGTCGTTGTATAGACGTATTAGCTTGTCGTTGTATAGATGTATTAGCTTGTCGTTGTATAGATGTATTAGCTTGTCGTTGTATAGATGTATTAGCTTGTCGTTGTATAGACGTATTAGCTTGTCGTTGTATAGATGTATTAGCTTGTCGTTGTATAGATGTATTAGCTTGTCGTTGTATAGATGTCTAGCTTGTCGTTGTATAGATGTATTAGCTTGTCGTTGTATAGACGTATTAGCTTGTCGTTGTATAGATGTATTAGCTTGTCGTTGTATAGACGTATTAGCTTGTCGTTGTATAGATGTATTAGCTTGTCGTTGTATAGATGTATTAGCTTGTCGTTGTATAGATGTATTAGCTTGTCGTTGTATAGACGTATTAGCTTGTCGTTGTATAGACGTATTAGCTTGTCGTTGTATAGACGTATTAGCTTGTCGTTGTATAGACGTATTAGCTTGTCGTTGTATAGACGTATTAGCTTGTCGTTGTATAGATGTATTAGCTTGTCGTTGTATAGATGTATTAGCTTGTCGTTGTATAGATGTATTAGCTTGTCGTTGTATAGATGTCTAGCTTGTCTAGATTTAATGTATAATCTGGTTGCCACTCATGTCAGATGTGATTTTCACTGTTCTTTGCTATAGGGATGTAATGAGAAGGGAGTGAGACCTAAGGCCTTATGTTTGTTTCTGGGTATGTGGCCTCATTATGTGCACAGAAGTCACACACATTACTTACAACGTAAGGAGTAGGGGTTTTAATGGAGCCTCTATCTCGGTGTCCTCATCAGTCCTCATTTAAAAGAGGGGAGTCTGCTCTTTTAAATGCAGATTTGATAGTCCATTAGCAAGTGCGTGACAATGGATAGTTCGGCACAACCAGATCAATCCCATTTGCTATGCTCTGTAAAGGGATATTAAACCCAACATAGTGTTTCATGGTTCAGACGGAGCAAACTATTTTAAACAACTTTCCAATTAACTTCTATTATTTAAAGGGACACTAAACCCAAATTTGTTCTTTTGTGCGATTCAGATAGAGCAGCAATTTTGTTGTTCACCAAAAATGGGCCGGCATCTAAACTTACATTCTTGCATTTCAAATGAAGATACCAAGAGAATGAGGACAAATTGCTAATAGGAGTAAATTAGAAAGTTGCTTAAAATTGCTGCTCTAGCTGAGTCATGAAATAATACATTTGGGTTTAGTGTCCCTTTAATGTGCTTCATTCTCTTGGTATCCTTTATAGAAGGAGCAGTAATGCTCTACTATGAGCTAAATAATACATCAGTGGGGAAAATAGAATATTCAAGAAGAAACAACAAAGCAACATAACACATAAGCTCCAATTTAAGGACCATTTAAACACTAAATACAGTTTATAAGTATAGTATTGAGGTTATTCCCCGCCTCCTTATAGTCATGGGTGCAGCCATGTTGTAATCTAGCTTTCACTACATTCCAGTGCTTAAGTGTTTGCACATGCGCAGTAACTCACCTTCAGATATCTGCAGTGTAACCTAGGTTCCAAAATGGCAGCGCCCATAATTAGAGGGAGAAGCAGGAGATATGTTTGACCCCTTGAGTGCCAACGACGGCTCTGAGCCGACGCAGAGTTTCCCACTCTGGTGCTAACGAAGGCTCAGAGCTGTTGCTAGCACTCTCTCACCTTGAGGGAGATCCGGGGGCTCCCACCCGCTCCTACCCCGGCGATCGGGCCTGCATAGTGACAGGCATCGCCAGGGCTTCACGTTATGCGCAGTGACGTCACACATAATGACGTCACCGCAGAACTTTATTTATACTTAACAATGTTAAGTATAGGTGCAGGGGGCATGCTGCTTAGAAGCCTGTATCTCAGGCATCTAAGCAGCTACAGACCCCCAAGACCCACCGTTGGAAAGGCAATCACCTAACCTTTCCAACAGTGTAAGTCTTGGGGATCTGAAAAAAAAAAAAGGTAATTTTTTTTTTAAAATAAAAAAACGTCTTAAAAAAGCTTAGCACCCATGTGGGAAAGTGCTAAGTACTCAAAGGTTTAAAGGGAAAGGAACCTCCCACATTTTGTTTTGTGGTTCGGATAGAACATACAAATTTGATTCTTTCCAATTTACTCCTATTATCAAATTTTCTTCACCCTCTTGCTATCCTTTGCTAAAGGAAGACTGGCAGTTAGCTGAACGCGTCTAGTTAGCCAATCACAAGAGACAAATGTGTGCAGGCACCAATCAGCAGATATCTCCTACTAGTAAAGGATATGTGCGTATTCTTTTTCAACAAGAGATACCAAGAGAACAAAGCATATTTAAAAATAGAAGTGAATTTAAAAGTGTCTTAAAATAACATGCTCTATCTGAATAAAGCAAATTTAATTATGACTTTCCTATCCCTTTAAAGTCCCTTTAATTATTGAAATATCACCTACACAATTTGGTGTGAAGCATCGTTCTAGAATAGCGACAGAATCTTGTAAGAAAGGTGCTCAGCACTGATAACATTTTAGAAGCAAATAATTTTTTTCCAGTTTACTTTACATTGTATTTGCGTATTATTTTGCATACATCTCTTTTTCTTTGTGCAATAGTCGCTCTGCATATTTTAGGACATAGTCGCGCACTCTGTATTTAGTGATATAACTGTGGGACCTGAGAGGGTTTGCCTGCTTAGGCAATACAGAGAGCTTTAGACACGCCCTCTCAGAACGCCCCTCTTCAGCCAACTCGCCGGGCTGCGTGACTTATTTTATAATAGAAAAATAAATGCTTTGAATTTTTTTTTTTTTTTTTTTTAAATGTGCAATTTTAAATTTACATGTTGACTTAAAGGGACAGTCTACACCAGAGTTTTTATTGTTTTTAAAGATAGATAATCCCTTTATTACCCATTCCCCAGTTTTGTACAACCAACACTGTTATATTAATACCTCTGTGATTACCTTGTATCTAAGCCTCTGCAGAATGCCCCCTTATTTTAGTTCTTTTGACAGACTTGCATTTTAGCCAACCAGTGCTGACTCCTAGGTAACTTCACGTGCATGAGCACAATGTTATCTATACGACGCACATGAACTAGCACCCTCTAGTTGTAAAAAACTGTCAAAATGCATTCGGATAAGAGGCAGCCTTCAAGGTCTAAGAAATTAGCATATGAACCTCCTAGGTTTAGCATTCAACTAAGAATACCAAGAGAACAAAGCAAAATTGGTGATAAAAGTAAATTGGAAAGTTGTTTAAAATTAAATGCCCTATCTGAATTTTGGACTAGACTGTCCCTTTAATTTAAATACAAATTTGAATGCCTATTATAATTATTATAAAGGTATTATAGTTTTAAAACGGCTTTATTGAGCACCATACAGTATAGTAGGTCACGCCCCTTATTGGGGTACACCGCTCACAAGGTGACATCTGTCTTTAGACAATCCTGCACCAACAGATATTTTCAGATAATTTTGTCAGATTATTGGGAACCTTAGAGACCGGTTACTAGGGCTTTATGGATGTGTAAAGTAAGATTAATTGGTCAATACCAAACCCATGACAAGAATCAGGGAAATTACTTCTGCATAATGGTACACGTTTTAAAGGGAGATGATTCAGATAGAACATGTGATTATAAGTAACTTTTTAATTTCTGTTATCGAATTTGTTGAAAAAGGATACCTAGGTAGACTCAGGATCTGCTGATTGGTGGCTGCACTTTTATGCCTCATGTTATTGGCTCACCTAATGCATTCAGCTCTCTCCCAGTAGTGCATTGCTGCTTCTTCAACAAAGGATACCAAGAGAATGAAGCAAATTTGATGATAAATGTAAATTGGAAAGTTGTTTAAAATTGCATGCCCTATCTCAGTGTTTCTCAACCGCGGTCCTTAAGAGCCCCCAACAGGCCAGGTTTTCAATATAGCTGAACCAGTGCACAGGTGAAGTAATCATCTGATCAGTAACCATGGTTACTAACCTGATCTCACCCATCAGCTGATTATTTCACCTGTGCACTGGTTCAGCTATAACGAAAACCTGGCCTGTTGGGGGTAATTAAGGACCGCATTTGACAAACAATGCTCTATCTGACTTATGAAAGTTTTAATTTTACTGTCCCTTTAAAGTGATGGTAAATGTTGCCCTCTTTATAAACGGATCCGGAACCTTAGTGATATTTTAGATGGAGTTTAACCCTTTGGCTTGTAAGCCATTTCCCACCTGGGTGCTAATATTTTTTTAATTTTATTTTTGAAAACATTTTTTTTAACTTTTTTTTTTTTTTTTTTTTACAGTCCCCCAAGACTTACACTGTTGGAAAGGTTAGGCGATTACCTTTCCAACAATGGGTCTTGGGGGTCTGTAGCTGAGAATACAGGCTTCTAAGCAGCATGCCCCCTGCTCCTATACTTAACATTGTTAATGTTAAATAAAGTTGCGCGGTGACGTCATCACGTAATTGCGCGTGACGTCACCGCGCATCTCGTGAAGCCCCGGCAATGCCTGTCACTCTACAGGCATGATCGCCGGGGTAGTAGCAGTTAAGAGCCCCCAGATCTCCCTCAAGGTGGGAGAGTGCTAATGACAGCTCTGAGCCGTCACAAAGGGTTAAAGGGACACTAAACCCAATTTTTTTCTTTCATGATTCAGATAGAGAATAAAATTTTAAACAACTTTCTAATTTATTTAATTCTCTTGGTATCATTTCTTGAAGGAGCAGCAATGCACTACTGGTTTCTAGCTGAACACATGGGTGAGCCAATGACAATCAAAAAAAAATAAAAAAATAAAATATATATGTATGTATGCAGCCACCAATCAGCAGTTAGAACCTAGGTTTCTCTTGTTAAGTGTATCCAGTCCACGGATCATCCATTACTTATGGAATATATTCTCCTTCCCAACAGGAAGCTGCAAGAGTCCACCCACAGCAAAGCTGCTATATAGCTCCTCCCCTAACTGCCATATTCAGTCATTTTCTTGCAAGCCTCAACATAGATAGGAGGTCGTGAGAGTCTGTGGTGCTTTCTACTTAGTTTATTCTTCAATCAAAAGTTTGTTATTTTTAAATGGCACCGGAGTGTGCTGTTTATCTCAGGCAGTATTTGGAAGAAGAATCTGCCTGCGTTTTTCTATGATCTTAGCAGACGTAACTAAGATCCATTTGCTGTTCTCACACATTCTGAGGAGTGAGGTACTTCAGAGGGGGAATGGCGTGCAGGTTTTCCTGCAGATAAGGTATGTGCACTAAAATATTTTTCTAGGAATGGAATTGACTAAGAAAATACTGCTGATACCGAAGTAATGTAAGTAAAGCCTTAAATGCAGCGATAGCGACTGGTATCAGGCTTATTAATAGAGATACATACTCTTATAAAAATGTGTTTTAAAACGTTTGCTGGCATGTTTAATCGTTTTTTAACGTACATTGGTGATAACACTGTAATGTTGGTATAGCCTTAAATGCAGTAAAAGCGACTGGTATCAGGCTTATTAATAGAGATACATACTCTTGTAAAAATGTGTTTTAAAACGTTTGCTGGCATGTTTAATCGTTTTTTTAACATATGTTTGGTGATAAAACTTATTGGGGCCTAAGTTTTTTCCACATGGCTGGCTTAAATTTTGCATAGAAACAGTTAACTGAAGCTTCCCACTGTTGGCTGTGGCAGTTTGTTGTGTCTGTTTTTAAAAACGTCTGTCGTCTTTTTTTTTTTTTTTATCTGTTTTTTGCATTAAGGGGTTAATCATCCATTTGCAAGTGGGTGCAATGCTCTGTTACCTTATTACATGTACTGTAAAAATTTCGTTTGTTTTACTGCCTTTTTTTTTTTTTTTCACTGTTTTTCAAATTTTGACAAAATTTGTTTCTCTTAAGGGCACAGTAACGTTTTATATATTTGCTTGTTAACTTGATTTAAAGTGTTTTCCAAGCTTACTAGTCTCATTATTAGTCTGTTCTAACATGTCTAACATAGAGGAAGCTCTGTGTTCATTATGTTTTAAAGCCATGGTGGAACCCCATCTTAGAATGTGTACCAGATGTACTGATTTCATGTTAAACAATAAAGATCATTTTTTGTCTTTAAAAACATTATCACCAGAGGATTCTGTCGTGGGGGTAGTTATGCCGACTAACTCTCCCCATGTGTCAGACCTTTTGACTCCCGCTTTAGGGACTCACGCTCAAATGGCGCCAAGTACATCAAGGGCACCCATAGCGTTTCTTTTACCAGGGGATTCTGTCGGGGAAAGTTATGCCGACTAACTCTCCCCACGTTTCAGACCCTTCGACTCCCGCTTCAGGGACTCACGCTCAAATGGCGCCAAGTACATCAAGGGCGCCATAGCGTTTATTTTACAAGACATGGCAAAGGTGGTGAATAATATTCTGGCAGCAGTATTAGTCAGACTACCTGAAATTAAAGGAAAGCAGTTAGCTCTGGGGGTAGATACAGAGCATACAGACGCTTTAAGAACCATGTATGATACTACCTCACAATATGCTTAGTCTGTGGGTGATTTTTTTTTTGACTCAGGGAAGATGATTTAACCTGATTCTGATATTTCTACATTTAAAATTTATGCTTGAGAACCTCCACTTGTTGCTCAGGGAGGCTTTGGCTGCTCTGAATGAATGTGTACAATCGCAGGGCCAGAGAAATTGTGTAGACTGGATAAATAATATGCAGTGCCGGTGTGTACTGATGTTTTTCCAATACCTAAAGAGGTTTACTAAATTTTTTTTTTAATAAGGAATGGGATAGACCAGGTGTGCCGTTCTCTTCCCCTCCTATTTTTTAGAAGAATGTTTTCTAATAGTTACCACCACACGGGACTTCTGGCAGACAGTTCCTAAGGTGGAGAGAAGAGTTTCTACTCTAGCTAAGCGTACCACTACCTCTGACGAGGACAGTTGTGCTTTTTAGATCCAATGGATAAAAAATGTTTATTCAACAGGGTTTTATCCTGCAGCCCCTTGCATACATTGCTTCTGTCACTGCTGCTGCGGCGTTCTGGGTTGAGTCTCTTGATGAGGCTTTACAGTTAAGCGACTCCATTGGATGAATATATTTGACAAGCTTATGCTAGCCAATTCCTTTGTTTTCTGATGCCTTGTTCATTTGACTAGACTAACGGCTAAGAATTCTGTTTTTTTACTATACTGGCGCGCAGAGCGCTATGGCTTATATCATGGTCAGCTGTCGTGACTTTAATAAATAAGCTACTTAACTTCCCTTCAAGGGGCAGACCCTATTCGGGCCTGGTTTGAAGGAGATTATTGCTTATATCACTGGAGGAAAAGGTCATGCCCTTCCTCAGGATAGGTCCAAATCAAGGGCCAAAAAAAAAAAAAAAAAAAAAAAAGTCTAATTTTCGTGCCTTTTAAAAACTTCAGGGCAGGTGTGGCATCCTCTTCCTCTAAGGCAAAACAAGAGGGAATTTTTGCTCAGTCCAAGGCGGTATGGAGACAATCGGACCTGGAACAAAGATAAGCAGGCCAAGGAGCCTGCTGCTGCCTCTAAGACAGCATGTAGAACGGCTCCCTATCCGGTAACGGATCCTATAGGGGGCAGACTTTCATTCTTCGCCCAGGCGTGGGCAAGAGATGCCCAGGATCCCTAGGCATTGGAATTTATATCCCAGAGATATCTTCTGGATTTCAAAGATTCCCCCCCCCAAAAAAGGGGAGATTTCGCCTTTCACAATTATCTGCAAACCAGATAAAGAAGGAGGCATTCTTACATTGTGTACGAGATCCATCCAGTTCCAAGAGAGGAACAGGGACAGAGTTTTTACTCAAATCTGTTTGTGGTTCCCAAGGAGAGGGAACCTTCAGACCTATTTTGGATCTAAAGATCTTAAACAAATTGCTCAGAATTCCGTCATTTAAGATGGAAACTATTCGTACCATCTTAACTATGATCCAGGAGAGTCAATAGAGGACTACAATGGATTTGAAGGATGCTTATCCTCACATTGTGATGCATAAAGATCACCATCGTTTTTCAGGTTTGCCTTTCTAGACAGGCATTACCAGTTTGTAGCTCTTTCCTTTGGGATATCTACAGCCCCAAGAATCTTTATGGAGGTTCTGGGGTCGCTTTGGCGGTCCTTAGACCGCGGGGCATAGAAGTGGCCCCTTATTTAGACGACATCCTGATACAGGCGTCAAACATCCAAATTGCCCAGTCTCATACGGACGTAGTACTGGCATTTCTGAGATCACATGGGTGGAAAGTGAACAAGGAAAGAGTTCTCTATCCCCAATCTCAAGGGTTTCCCTCCTAGGGACTCTGATAGATTCTGTAGAAATCAAAATTTACCTGACGGAGTCCAGGTTGTCAAAAGTTTCTAAATTTCTGCCGTGTTTTTTCATCCCATCCGCGCCCTTCGGTGGCTCAGTACATGAATGAAATCGGCTTAATTGTAGCGGCAAGGGACATAGTACCGTTTGCACGTCTACATTTCAGACCGCTGCAACTATGCATGCTCAGTCAGAGGAACGGGGATTACACAGATTTGTCCCCCTGTTAAACCTGGACCAAGAGACCAGAGATTCTCTTCTCTGGTGACTATGTCGGGTCCATCTGTCCAAGGGTATGACCTTCCGCAGGTCAGATGGGACAATTGTTACAATAGATGCCAGCCTTTTAGGTTGGGATGCAGTCTGGAACTCCCTGAAGGCTCAGGGATAGTGGACTTAGGAGGAGACCCTCCTTCTAATAAATATTCTGGAACTGGGAGTGATATTCCATGCTCTTCAGACTTGGCCTCAGTTAGCAACTCTGAGGTACATCATACTCAGTCGGACAATATACACGACTGTGGCTTACATCAGCCATCAAGGGGGAACAGAAGTTCCCTAGCGATGTTAGAAGTCTTACAATAATTCACTGGACAGAGACTCACTCTTGTCTATCAGCTATCCATATCCCAGGTGTTGAGAACTGGGAGGTGGATTTTCTAAGTCGTCAGACTTTTTTTCCGGGGGAGTGGGATTTCCTCCGGAGGTCAAGACCAAGCAGGAGAGGGCTTTGGTGTTTTTGACAGCGCCTGCGTAGCCACGCAGGACCTGGTATGCAGATCTGGTGGACATGTCATCCTTTCCATCACGGTCTCTGCTTCTGAGACAGGTCCCTCTACCTCAGGGTCCTTTCAACCATCTAAATAGAATCAATCTGAGATGGACTGCCTGGAGACTGAACGCTTGATGTTATCAAAGCATGGCTTCTCCGAGTCAGTCATTGATACCTTAATACAGACATGAAAGCCTGTCTCTAGGAAAATTGAACATAGATATGGTGTAAATATCTGATTGTTATGAATCCAAGGGTTACTCATGGAGTAAAGTCTGGATTCCCAGGATATTATCTTTTCTCCAAGATGTTTTTGAGAAAAGGGTTGTCAGCTAATTCCTTAAAAGGGGACAGATTTTTACTCTGTCTATTTTTTTGCACAAGCGTCTGGCAGGTATTCTAGACGTTCAGGCATTTGGTCAGGCTTTGGTTAGATCCAAGCCTGTGTTTAAAACTGTTGCTCCGCCATGGAGCTTAAACCTGATTCTTAAGGTTCTTCAAGAAGTTCCGTTTGAACCTTTTTTGTTCCATAGATATCAATCTTTATCTTGGAAAGTTCCTTTTGGGTAGCTAATTCCTCGACTCGTAGAGTCTCCAAGTTATCTGTGTTACAATGTGATTCTCCTTATCTGGTCCTTTGTACGGATAAGGTAGTCCTGCGTACCAACCTGGTTTTTTTCCTAAGGTGGTATCTAACAAGTACATCACTCAAGAGATAGTTGTTCCATGCTTGTATCCTAATCCTTCCTCAAAGAAGGAACGTCTATTACACAATATTGGACGTGGTTTGTGCTTTAAAGTTTTACTTACAAGCTACTACAGTTTTCATCAAACGTTCACCTTGTTTGTTGTCTATTCTGGACAGAGGAGAGGTCAAAAGACTTCAGCAGCCTCTCTGTCTTTTTGGTTAAAAAGCATAATTCATTTAGCTTATGAGACTGCTGGACAGCAGCCTCCTGAAGGGATTACAGCTCATTCTACTAGAGCTGTGGTTTTCACTTGGGCCTTTTTTAAATGTGGCTTCTGTTGAACAGATTTACAAGACGGAGTCTTGGTCTGCGCTTCATACTTTTCAAATTTAACAAATTTGATACCTTGCTTCTTCGGAGGCTATTTTTGGGAGAAAGGGTTTTTTACAGGCAGTGGTAACTTCTGTTTAAGTACCTGCCTTGTCCCTCCTTTGGTATTGGTATTCCATAAGTAATGGATGATCCGTGGACTGGATACACTTAACAAGAGAAAACATAATTTATGCTTACCTGATAAATTTATTTCTCTTGTAGTGTATCCAGTCCACGGCCCGCCCTGTCACTTTAAGGCAGGTAATTTTTTCATTTGAACTACAGTCACCACTGCACCCTATG
>NC_069505.1:47719520-47722020 GCF_027579735.1 Bombina bombina | reverse complement strand
TGTATTACTAGGGGAGGTGTTAGCGGCTCTGAATGATTGTAACACAGTTGCAATACCAGAGAAAATGTGTAGGTTGGATAAATATTTTGCGGTACCGACGAGTACTGAGGTTTTTCCTATACCTAAGAGACTTACTGAAATTGTTACTAAGGAGTGGGATAGACCCGGTGTGCCGTTCTCACCCCCTCCGATATTTAGAAAAATGTTTCCAATAGACGCCACCACAAGGGACTTATGGCAAACGGTCCCTAAGGTGGAGGGAGCAGTTTCTACCTTAGCTAAGCGTACCACTATCCCGGTGGAGGATAGCTGTGCTTTTTCAGATCCAATGGATAAAAAATTAGAGGGTTACCTTAAGAAAATGTTTGTTCAACAAGGTTTTATATTGCAACCCCTTGCATGCATTGCGCCGATCACGGCTGCAGCGGCATTCTGGATTGAGTCTCTGGAAGAGAACATTGGTTCAGCTACTCTGGACGACATTACGGACAGGCTTAGAGTCCTTAAACTAGCTAATTCATTCATTTCGGAGGCCGTAGTACATCTTACTAAACTTACGGCGAAGAATTCAGGATTCGCCATTCAGGCACGCAGGGCGCTGTGGCTAAAATCCTGGTCAGCTGATGTTACTTCTAAATCTAAATTGCTTAATATACCTTTCAAAGGGCAGACCTTATTCGGGCCCGGGTTGAAAGAGATTATCGCTGACATTACAGGAGGTAAAGCCATGCCCTGCCTCAGGACAAAGCCAAGACTAGACAGTCTAATTTTCGTTCCTTTCGTAATTTCAAAGCAGGAGCAGCATCAACTTCCTCTGCACCAAAACAGGAAGGAGCTGTTGCTCGCTACAGACAAGGCTGGAAACCTAACCAGTCCTGGAACAAGGGCAAGCAGACTAGGAAACCTGTTGCTGCCCCTAAAACAGCATGAATTGAGGGCCCCCGATCCGGGATCGGATCTAGTGGGGGGCAGACTTTCTCTCTTCGCCCAGGCTTGGGCAAGAGATGTTCAGGATCCCTGGGCGCTAAAGATAATATCTCAGGGATACCTTCTGGACTTCAAATTCTCTCCTCCAAGAGAGAGATTTCATCTGTCAAGATTGTCAACAATCCAGACAAAGAAAGAGGCGTTTCTACGCTGCGTACAAGAGCTCTTGTTAATGGGAGTAATCCATCCAGTTCCACGATCGGAACAGGGACAGGGGTTTTACTCAATTCTGTTTGTGGTTCCCAAAAAAGAGGGAACTTTCAGACCAATCCTGGACTTAAAGATCCTAAACAAATTCCTAAGAGTTCCATCGTTCAAGATGGAGACTATTCGGACAATTTTACCTATGATCCAAGAGGGTCAGTACATGACCACTGTAGATTTAAAAGATGCTTACCTTCACATACCGATTCACAAAGATCATTATCGGTACCTAAGGTTTGCCTTCCTAGACAGGCATTACCAGTTTGTGGCTCTTCCATTCGGATTGGCTACAGCTCCAAGAATCTTCACAAAGGTTCTGGGTGCTCTTCTGGCGGTACTAAGACCGCGGGGAATCTCGGTAGCTCCATACCTAGACGACATTCTGATACAAGCTTCAAGCTTTCAAACTGCCAAGTCTCATACAGAGTTAGTGCTGGCATTTCTAAGGTCACATGGATGGAAGGTGAACGAAAAGAAAAGTTCACTCGTTCCACTCACAAGAGTTCCCTTCCTGGGGACTCTTATAGATTCTGTAGAAATGAAGATTTACCTGACAGAGGACAGGCTAACAAGACTTCAAAGTGCTTGCCGCACCCTTCATTCCATTCAACACCCGTCAGTGGCTCAATGCATGGAGGTAATCGGCTTAATGGTAGCGGCAATGGACATAGTACCCTTTGCACGCTTACACCTCAGACCACTGCAACTGTGCATGCTAAGTCAGTGGAATGGGGATTACTCAGACTTATCCCCTTCTCTGAATCTGGATCAAGAGACCAGAAATTCTCTTCTATGGTGGCTTTCTCGGCCACATCTGTCCAGGGGGATGCCATTCAGCAGACCAGACTGGACAATTGTAACAACAGACGCCAGCCTTCTAGGTTGGGGTGCCGTCTGGAATTCTCTGAAGGCTCAGGGACAATGGAGTCAGGAGGAGAGTCTCCTGCCAATAAACATTCTGGAATTGAGAGCAGTTCTCAATGCCCTCCTGGCTTGGCCCCAGTTGACAACTCGGGGGTTCATCGGGTTTCAGTCGGACAACATCACGACTGTAGCTTACATCAACCATCAGGGAGGGACAAGAAGCTCCCTAGCTATGATGGAAGTATCAAAGATAATTCGCTGGGCAGAGTCTCACTCTTGCCACCTGTCAGCAATCCACATCCCGGGAGTGGAGAACTGGGAGGCGGATTTCTTAAGTCGTCAGACTTTTCATCCGGGGGAGTGGGAACTTCATCCGGAGGTCTTTGCCCAAATACTTCGACGTTGGGGCAAACCAGAGATAGATCTCATGGCGTCTCGACAGAAC